>NC_053035.3:122451745-122754775 GCF_002575655.3 Aegilops tauschii subsp. strangulata
CATAACCCACTAGGGCACGCCTGGGGGGTCCTGGCGCGCCCAGGTGGGTTGTGCCCACCTGGTGCACCTCCCTCTGATGTTATTTGCACCAAAAATCCTTAAATATTCAGGAAAAAATCATATTAAATTTTGAGATCATTCTGAGAACTTTTACTTTTGGGTCATTTTTTATTACACGGGAAAATCAGAAAACAGACAAAACATGGCATTTTATTTTATTTAACCACTAAAAACAGAAAACAGAAAGTAGGGACAGAAGGTAGTGCTTACTAAATTCATCAACTCCATACCTCTAAAAAATGATCCATTAATAAGGTTGATCAAGTCTTATTAACAACCACTTTCGATTAGCATGAAACCGAAGAACTTTCGTAAATCACTAAGTTACCTCAACGAGGATATGAATGTCCCCAACAATAAGCATTTCATATTTCTTTTTAACAGTAGGTAGAGGTAGTTGAAAACTTCTAATAGTGATTGTCGGAGATTTTTCAATAACATTAATACCATTCACTTGGAATTGTTTCTTCGGAAAGTGCATGCACCGTATGCTCATTACAATTGAAATGAAAAGTGAGCTTGCTTTTATTGTAATCAATAACAGCCCCTGCAGTATTCAAGAAAGGTCTACCAAGGATAATCGACATGTTGTCGTCCTCGGGCATCTCAAGTATAACAAAGTCAGGCAAAATAGTAACATTAGCAACAACAATAGGCACATCCTCACAGATACCGATAGGTATGGCAGTTGATTTGTCAGCCATTTGCAAAGATATTTTAGTAGGTGTGAGTTTATTCAAATCAAGTCTTTTATATAAAGAGAAAGGCATAACACTAACACCAGCTCCTAAATCACATAAAGGAGTTTTCACATAATTTCTTTTGATGGAGCAAGGTATAGTTGGTATTCCCGGATCTCCAAGTTTTTTAGGTACTCCATCTTTAAAAGTATAATTAGCAACTATATTGGAGATTTCAGCTTCCGGTATTTTTTTCTTATTGGTGATGATGTCTTTCATGTACTTTGCATAAGGAGGCATTTTCAAGATATCAGTCAAGCGAGTACGCAAAAAGACCGGCCTCAACATTTCAGCAAAGCGTTCAAATTCTTCATCATCTTTATTTTTAGTTGACTTAGGTGGAAACGGCATAGGTTTTTGAACCCACGGTTCTCTTTCTTTACCGTGTTTTCTAGCAACAAAGTCTCTTTCATCATATCTTGTATTCTTGGGTTGTGGGTTATCAAGATCAACTGCAGGTTCTATCTCAACATCATTGTCCGGTTCTTTACTATTTGTTTGAGTATTTTCGTGAACCTCATCATTATCTTTTTCATTATTAGAAGGTGAGTGTTCATTACCAGACTGAGTTTCAGCATCAGAGATAGAAATTTCATTATCATTATCAGGAGGTTTTTCTATTTCAGGTTCACTAGAAGCATGCAAAGTCCTATCATTTTTCTTCTTCCTTTTCTTTTTAGAAGGACTAGGTGCAGTGGTGTTGTTCCTTTGTGAATCCTGTTCAATTATTTTTGGCTGTCCCTCGAGATAAAGTGGTTCCTAAGTCATTTTACCTCCTCTAGTTGCTACTCTCATAGCAAAGTCATGTATGTTATTATTCATTTCATCAAGCAACTCTCTTTGAGATTTAGCAACTTGTTCTAACTGAGTTTGAACCATAGAAGCATGCTTTCCCACACCTCTAACATCATTTGAGATTCTAAATAACAAGTCACTCAAGCGAGCAATTATATCAGAATTGTATTTCAATTGTTTCATAACATTTCCATTGAAGTGATCTTGTTTTCTAATGTAGTTTTCAAACTTATAAAGGCATTGGCTAGGGTGCATATTGTGAGGATTGTCATTATCATTGAATTTCATTAGAGAATTTAACTCTACCACCTTAGGTGGTGGTGGCGTATCAAGCCCATGTATTTATTCAATAGGAGGTAAATTTTTAACATCCTCAGCCTTAATACCTTTTTCTTTCATAGATTTCTTTGCCACTTGCATATCTTCAGGACTGAGATATAATATACCCCTCTTCTTCGGAGTGGGTTTAGCCGGTAGTTCAGGAACAGTCCAATCATCATAATTTTTCAATATGTTATTCAATAATTCTTCAGCTTGCCCAATACTTCGATCCATGAAAACACAACCAACACAACTATCTAGGAAATCCCTAGAAGCATCGGTTAGTCCATTATAGAAGATGTCAAGTATTTCATTTTTCTTAAGAGGATGATCATGCAAAGCATTAAGTAATTGGCAAAGCCTCTCCCAAACTTGTGGGAGACTCTCTTCTTTAATTTGCACAAAGTTAAATATTTCCTGTAAAGTGGCTTGTTTCTTACGAGCAGGGAAATATTTTTCAGAGAAGTAATAAATCATATCCTGGGGACTGCGCACACAACCAGGAGCAAGAGTATTGTACCAAGCTTTAGCATCACCCTTTAATGAGAATGGAAATAATTTGAGAATATAGTAGTAGCGAGTTTTCTCATCATGAGTAAAAAGGGGGGCTATGTCATTCAACTTAGTAAGATGTGCCACAGCAGTTTTTGTTTCATAACCATGGAAAGGATCAGATTCAACCAAAGTAATTAACTCTGGGTCGACAAAGAATTCATAATCCTTATCATCAATAAAAATAGGTGAGGTAGCAAACTTAGGATTATATTGCATTCTGGCATTCAAGGATTTTTCTTTATACTTGCATAATAATTTCTCTAGATCATCTCTATCCTTACAAGCAAGAATGTCTCTAGTGGTCTCCTCATTCATAACATAACCTTCCGGTACCTTAGGCAATTCATATCTAGGAAGGCTAGTTCTAACAGGTGTTTCAGGAGTTTCAGTTTCAAGCTCATCATCAGATTCAACAACATCATGTTGTCTTACTCTAGCAATTTGTTCATCAAGAAAATCACCAAGTGGCACATCATCATCATCAATCAAGGTACTAGCATCATCATAAGTATCATTCATAGCAGAAGTAGCATCATCAATAACTTGCGATATCAGGATTGATAGCATGTGGTGGTGTTGCAAGTTTACTTATAATAGAAGGTGAATCTAAAGCAGAGCTAGATGGTAGTTCCTTACCACCCCTCGTCTTAGAGGGATAAATCTTAGTCTTAGCATCCTTCAGATTCTTCATAGTGATAAATTGATAATAATACCAAGTGATTGAACAAATATAGCTATGCTCCCCGGCAACGGCGCCAGAAAAAGGTCTTGATAACCCACAAGTATATGGGATCGCAACAGTTTTCGAGGGTAGAGTATTCAACCCAAATTTATAGATTCGACACAAGGGGAGCCAAAGAATATTTGCAAGTATTAGCAGCTGAGTTGTCAATTCAACCACACATGGAGATTAATTATCTGTAGCAACGTGATCAGTAGCAAAGTAATATGATAGTTTTGATAATAGTAGCAGCAGCAATGGTAACGGTAACAGTGATAACAGTAGTTTTGTAGCAGGTGCAACAGTAATGATAGCAGTAGTAACTTAGCAAGAACAATATAAGATAAATTCGTAGGCATTGGATCGGTAATTTGTTGGATGATATTCATCATGTGATAGTCATAACCTAGGGCGATAAGGCACTAGCTCCAGTTCCTAAATATAATGTAGGCATGTATTCCGTAAATAGTCATACGTGCTTATGGAAAGAACTTGCATGACATCTTTTGTCCTACCCTCCCGTGGCAGCGGGGTCCAATTGGAAACTAAGGGATATTAAGGCCTACTTTTAATAGAGAACCGGAACAAAGCATTAACACACGGTGAATACATGAACTCCTCAAACTACGGTCATCACCGGGAGTGGTCCCGACTATTGTCACTCCGGGGTTGCCAGATCATAACACTAGTAGGTGACTGTAACTTGCAAGATCGGATCTAGAACATAGATATAATGGTGATAACATAAACGGTTCAAATCTGAATTCATGGCACCCAGGCCCAAAGTGACAAGCATTAAGCATGGCAAAATCATAGCAACATCAATCTCAGAACATAGTGGATACTAGGGATCAGGCCCTAACAAAACTAACTAGATTGCATGTTGAATCTCATCCAACTCCTCACCGACCAGCGAGCCTAAGAAGGAATTACTCACTCCCGGTGGGGAGCATCATGGAATTGGCGATGGAAAAGGGTTGGTGATGACGAAGAACGAAGATCCCCCAAATGGACTCCAGATCTGACCTCCCAATGAAGAACAGGAGGTGATGGCAGCTCCATCTCGTGAATCGCGATAATTCTTTCTCCCTGATTTTTTCTAGAAAAATAGGATTTTATAGCGTCGGTTTCAGGGTCTGCGGGGCCACCAAGTTGGGACAGCCCACCTGGGCGCGCCTGGGGGGCAGGCGCGCCCTGGTGGGTTGTGCCCACCCAGGTGCCCCCCTCAGGTGACTCTTGGCTCCAGAAATTCTCTTTTATTGTATAATAAATCCTCGCAAAGTTTCGTTCCATTCCAAGAACTTTTATTTCTGCACAAAAACAACACCATGGTAGTTTTGCCGAAAACAGCGTCAGTCTGGGGTTAGTTTCATTCAAATCATGCAAATTAGAGTCCAAAACAAGATTAAAAGTGTTACAAAAAGTAGATACGTTGGAGACGTATCATTGGGAGACTTCGTTGCTAAATGGACAAAAGCCAAGCTACCTAGAGAGCATAGTACATACTCACATTGGACCATCTAGTTCGACGACTCCAAAATGCTGGCCGGACTAGGGGCTGGAGTAGTCCTCACGTCCCCAACGGGCGACAATATCCGGTACATACTGCAAAATATGTACACTGACTCTAACAAGGCAGCCGAATACGAGGCTCTCCTACACGGACTTCGGTTAAAAGTCTCAATGGGGGTCCAAAGTCTTGAGGTCCGAGGATATTCTAACCTCGCAATCTCTCAAGTCAACGGCGAATTCGATGCCAAGGATCCCAAGATGACAGCATACAGGAACGTCGTCCTAACAATATCAGCTCGATTCGACGGGCTAGAATTCCACCATATCCCAAGGGACAACAATTAGGCTACCGACGTCCTTGCCAGAATGGGCGCCAAACATGATAACGTCCCTGATAATACTTTCCTCGAATAGCTCTTCAAGCCATTCGTAGTCTGGCAAGACGGTAAAAACATATCAGAATCAAATGATACCGGGAGTGTCACCCATCCGACAGTCGAGGAGGACGAGGACATAATTTGAGGCTCGGCCATCCAGGAAACCTCTTCATCTCACGAAATAATGACAACTATCGCGCCATGGACTGAGCCCCTCCTTGCATACCTACCCCGAAAAGAACTCCCCAAGGATCAAATAGAAGCAAGATGGATCATTTGAAGATCCAAGGCTTTATAAGGTCCATGAAGGAGAGCTCTATAAGCAAAGCGCCACGAGTGTCCTCCAACGGTGTATATCCGAGAAGAGGGAAGACAACTCCTTGTGGAAATATATTCCGGCATGAGCAGCCATCACGCTGTAGCTCAGGCCCTGGTCAGCAAGGCATTCCGAAGGTTTCTACTGGCTAACCGCCAGCACGGACGCCAAAACACTGGTCCAGCATTGTGCGAGATGTCAGGTATTCGCTAAACAAAGCCATATGCCCCCCACGGCTCTTCAGACAATCCCGACAACTTGGCCTTTCGTGGTCTGGGGGCTGGATATGGTTGGCCCACTTCGAGTAGGGACAAAGAAAAATAAATACCTGCTCGTCATGGTGGACAAAGTCACTAAATGGATCGAGGTGAAACCAGTAACATCAGCCAAGTCAAAGCCAGTTATTGAATTTATTTCCAGAGTGGTACACCGTTATGGTGTCCCCCATAGTATAATACCGGACAATGGAACCAACTTTATGGCTATGGAAGTAAAGGCGTGGTGCACAAAAATGGGCATCAAGCTTGATTACGCATCTATTTATCACCCCGAACTAACAGCAGGTTGAACGCGCCAATGGACAGATCCTTAGTGGCATTAAGCCAAGGTTAGTGCGTTCCCTCAAGGAGACAGACGGTCAGTGGGTATAGGAACTCGATTCCGTACTATGGGGCATGCGCACCACACCCAATCGATCCATAGGTTACACACCCTTCTTCATGGTCTACGACGCCGAGGTTGTACTCCCTTGTGACCTCATTCATGATGCACCTCGCGTGTGCATGTACGAAGAGTGGGAGGCCGAGCTCGATCGGAAGGACACCATCGATGAGGAATGTGACATAGCTCGGGCACCTTCTACGCTCTATCAGCAGTAGGAAAGGAGCTATCAAAGCAGGGAGGTCCGATCGAAGGAATTCAATGTCAGAGACCTAGTCATAATTGACCAGGTACTTGTCGGAGGTGCGTACCGCATTCGAGGCCCCGAGGATAACAGACTAGAGCCAAACCCTTCTAATGCTGCATTGCTCCGGCGCTTTTACGGCTAACCAAAGCAACCCCTCCTTATCTTTACTATGCATCCAACTATAGTTTATGTTTTAGCATTAAGCAACTCACACCTGCTCGGCCCTCTTCCGTCAAGGTTCTCAAACCTTTATTTTTGGTATAACCACTCGGTCAAGCCGAAGTACGTTTAGATACTTATGATGCATATTTGAATGTACGACCAATGCCTCTCTGGGGGCTTTACTTAATAAAGGCAAATAGGGGCGCCAAACACTTATAGCGATCGTTTTTAAGCCAACATATGCATCAATTCGACTTAGGATTTTGCCAAGCTGGGTTGCCTGGCTCGTGTGCTTACCACTTACGTTCCCAATTGTTCTTCTTAGTGGTAAAGGTAGCATGGCTGTGATTGTCACTTTTGGGTCTTACGGGTTAGTACCTCAGACGGGTAAAGCCAAAAGCTAGCATTCTTAAGAAAATAATCGGTGGGCCACGATGGAAGTGAAACTAATAGGTTGTTTAAAAACCTCAACCAGGGTTCACCCCCGATGCCATACATCCTCGGACACATATGATCAACATGACTCCATGAGAAAAGGAACCATTGGAGGAACTATTTTTCTTAGAAGATGTTTCTTACATTATATAGTAATATAACATAACTCTCTGCTTCACTTTCGTTTTTCGAACCTCATGGCCGGATTGCCTTGTTCTCCAAAGTATCTAGCCTAAGATATTTAGGCTAGTAGTAGGAAACACTCCTCGACCACTAGTCGAGGAGGCAGAAGCCGATGGCCAGTTAACGAAGCCTGAATAGCAGATCTGAGTCCAATGATGTAAAGTACTTCGATACATAGAATCATTACACATAAATGTCTTTACACCCTATCGAGCCCATTTATCAAAGACTCAAGGGAATAGTCTCGCTGCAAGAGATGGGCGGTTGGCATTGCATTATCATACACCAGGTGCGTTGGTACTTCCTTTCCGTCAGCCCCTATAGGGCCTACTTTGTCAAGGCACTCAGTTTCCTCGCCAGTGAAGCATGTTTTTATCATTGCCCATGCCTCTTGCGGCCCCTCCCGGCAAGTTGACACCTTCCACGCCTGTATCCGGCGCCGAGCTCCCTTTAGGCAATCCGACAGCTTGAACATTCCTTCGGGAACAGGTTCATCCAGCCACAGTGCCTTAAGGGCATGTTCGGTACTCGACCAACTTCCAGATCTGCCTAATATGCGCTGGAGCTGGGCTGAACGGTTCCGCTCATGGAAGGTAACATCCTGGATCGAAGGACAGTCTATGTACAAAAAATTGGAGCGGCGTTTCTGGCGATCTAGGAAAAGGAGAATCAAGAGTTGGCCTAAATTACAAGTAGTGCCACCACCAAGTGACTCGATGGTTGCGTACTTGTTCGCTACCTTCGTTATATTCTCCTCATGAGCTACATGGAGGCATCGCTACCTTTCCCTCTGAACTAGGCCAAGCCCAGTGATACATCTCCAACAATTTGTGAGTAGTTTACCACAGACCTACGGGTCCATAGCTAGTAGTTAGATGGCTTCTTCTCTCTCTTTGATCTTCAATACAATGTTCTCCTCGATGTTCTTGGAGATCTATTCGATGTAATCCTTTGTTGCGGTGTGTTTGTTGGGATCTGAAGATTTGTGGGTTTATGATCATATTATCTACGAATATTATTTGGGTCTTCTCTGAACGCTTTTATGCATGATTATTATCTGTATTTCTCTCCAATCTATTTGTTTGGTTTGGCCAACTAGATTGATTTATCTTGCAATGTGAGAGGTACTTTGTGATGGGTTCGATCTTGCGGTTCTCAATCCTAGTGACACAAAGGGACATGACACGTATTCGTATCATTTCCATCAAGGGTAAAATGATGGGGTTTATTCATATTGATTGGATTTACTTTTTCTACATCATGTCATCTTTCTTAAGGCGTTACTCCGTTCTTTATGAACTTAATACTCTAGATGCATGCTGGATAGAGGTCGATGTGTGGAGTAATAGTAGTGATGCAGGCAAGAGCCGGTCTACTTATCTTAGATGTGATGTCGTATGTCGGGTCAAGACGGATGTTAATAGCTAAACTCGATGAGTTGGAAGCCCCCAAATGACCTATGACCAAAGAATAAAGACGCATGCACAATATATGAGACGAAACGATAGAGGCCCTGAATTTCGGGGATGCCTGCTTTATTATATTGATCATAAAAATATACATGAGGTATGCACAATGAACTGGAGCCAGTGGCTCTAAGTATAGTATGGCCAAAGATGTGTAATATTCCAGGGCCTAAGGGTCTCTTCTTCAGAGGTACGTGACTTGCTATGATCACGCACGTTGATGAGATAGTATGACCCATTGTTGAGGTTCTTGCTCATGATAAAGGGTCATTCCCATGGAGGTGACAACTTATGCATACATGTCTGTTCTTTTATCAGACGGAGCACTAAGTCAACCTCCTAGAAAGTACGATTTCGAACTCTACGACTATGATAGCGAAGCAGGTCTTGCTCATATATCGCAGATTGTGATGCAGCGAAATCGCATTCCTCTTCCAGTGCTCCAAAGAATCCTAACGAGCTTGTTCGTTATCTGCTTCGACATATGTTGCAACTCTAGGGGAATCATGACAGATCTTGATAACCCACAAGTATAGGGGATCGCAACAGTTTTCGAGGGTAGAGTATTCAACCCAAATTTATTGATTCGACACAAGGGGAGCCAAAGAATATTCCTATGTATTAGCAGTTGAGTTGTCAATTCAACCTCACCTGGAGATTAATTATCTACTACAAAACGATCAGTATCACAGTAATATGATATTTTGGTAGTGATATCAATAGTAGCAGCAGCAATAGTAACAGTAACAACAATAGCAGTAATTTTGAGCAGTTGTAACAGTAGCAATAGCAAGAATAATATGTGAAAAGCTCGTAGGCATTGGATAGGTGAATTCATTGGATGATATTCATCATATATTAGTCATAACCTAGGGCGACACAGAACTAGATCCAGTTCATAAATATAATGTAGGCATGTATTCCGTAAATAGTCATACGTGCTTATGGAAAAGAACTTGCATGACATCTTTTGTCCTACCCTCCTATGGGAGCGGGGTCCATAAGGAAACTAAGGGATATTAAGGCCTCCTTGATAGAGAACCGGAACAAAGCATTAACACATAGTGAATAGATGAACTCCCCAAATGACGGTCATCATCGAAAAGTATCCCAATTGTTGTCACCTTGGGGTTTACGGATCATAACACATAATAGGTGCATATAACTTGCAAGATCGGATCACGAACATAGATATAATGGTGAAAACATAAACGGTTCAGATCTGATATCATGGCACTCGGGCCCTAGTGACAAGCATTAAGCATAGTAAAGTCATAGCAACATCAATCTCAAAACATAGTGGATACCAGGGATCAAGCCCTAACAAAACTAACTCGATTACATGATGAATCTCATCCAACCCACCACCGTCCAGCGGGCCTACGAAGGAATTACCCACTCCCAGCGGTGAGCATCATGAAATTAGTGATGGAGGATGGTTGGTGATGACGAAGACCGAAGATCCCCCTCTCCGGAGCCCTGAACAGGCTCCATCTGGTCTCCCGATGAAGAACAGGAGGCGGCGGCGGCTCCGCATCATAAAATGCAATGAAATTTCCTCTCCTATTTTTTGGAAAAATAGGATTTTATAGCATCACACAAAGTATTTATCATGCACAACCCCGATGACAAGCCAAGCAATTGGTTCATACTTTTAACATTCTTAAGCTTTTTCAACTCTCACGCAATACATGAGGTGAGCCATGGATATAACACAATAGGTGGAATAGAATATGATGGTGGAGGTTGTGTAGAGAAGACCAAAAAGGAGAAAGTCTCACATTGACGAGGCTAATCAATGGGTTATGGATATGCCCATGAATTGATGTCAATGCAAGGAGTAGGGATGGCCATGCAACAGATGTACTACAACTATAAGTGTATGAAAGCTCAAAAGAAAACTAAGTGGGTGTGCATCCAACTCGCTTGCTCACGAAGACCTAGGGCAATTTGAGGAAGCCTATCACTGGAATATACAAGCCCAGTTCTATAATGAGAAATTCCCACTAGTAATATATGAAAGTGACAAAATAGGAGACTTTATATCATGAAGAACGTGGTGCTACTTTCAAGCACAAGCGTGGAAAAGGATAGTAACATTGTCCCTTCTCCATTTTTCTCTCATTGTTTTTCTTCTTTGTTCCCTTTTTTGGGCTCTTTGGCCTCTCTTTTTTATGTTGGGCTCTTTGACCTCTTTTTTATTTTAAGTCCGGAGTCTCATCCCTACTTGTGGGGGAATCATAGCCTCCATCATCCTTTCCTCACATGGGACAATGTTCTAATAATGATGATCATCACACTATTATTTACTTGCAACTCAAGAATTACAACTCGTTACTAGAACAAGAATATGACTCTATATGAATGCCTCATACAATGATCTAGCATGACATGTATAAAAAATATGAATGGTGACCAAGCCACAAATACTGTGCCAACTACATGATCATGTAAAGCAATATGAAAATGATGGTGTGTGTCATAATAAAATGAACGGTGGAAGTTGCATGGCAATATATCTCGGAATGGCTATGGAAATGCCATAATAGGTAGGTATGGTGGCTGTTTTGAGGAAGATATAAGGTGGATTATGTGTGAAAGAGCGTATCATATCACGGGATTTGGATCCACCGGCGAAGTTTGCACCCCAACTCTCAAGGTGAGAAAGGGCAATGCACGGTACCGAAGAGGCTAGCAATGGTGGAAGGGTGATAGTGCGTATAATCCATGGACTCAACATTAGTCATAAAGAACTCACATACTTATTGCAAAAGTTTATTAGCCCTAGAAACAAAGTACTACTAAGCATGCTCCTACGGGGATAGATTGGTAGGAAACTACCATCGCTCGTCCCCGACCGCCACTCATAAGGAAGACAATCAAAAATAAATCATGCTCCAACTTCATTGCATAACGAGAGACCATACGTGCATGCTTCGGGAATCACAAACCTTAACACAAATATTCTTACTAATACACAATTACTCACTAGCATGACTCTAATATCAACATCTTTATATCTCAAAACAAATGCAAGGAATCAAACTTCTCATATATTCAATGATCTTCATGAAAGTTTTTATTATATCCCTCTTGAATACCCATCATATTAGGACTAAATTCATAACCTAAGAAAATTTCCATACTATTTTTTTAAGACTCTCATAATAATATAAGTGAAGCATGAGAGTTCATCAATTTCTTCAAAATAGAACCACCGCCGTGCTCTAAAAAGATATAAGTGAAGCACTAGAGCAACTACCTAGCTCAAAAGATATAAGTGAAGCACATAGAGTATTCTAATAAATTCACGACTAATGTGTGTCCCTCTCAAAAGGTGTGTACAACAAGGACGATTGTGGAAAACTAAAAAGCAAAGACTCATATAATACAAGACGCTCCAAGCAAAACACATATCATGTGGTGAATAAAAATATAGCCTCAAGTAATTTACCGAAGGATTGAATACAAAAGAGGGGATGCCATCCGAGGCATCCCGAACCTTAGATGCTTGGTTGTACTTGAATATTACCTTGGGGTGCCTTGGGAATCCCCAAGATTAGGCTCTTGCCACTCCTTATTCCGTAGTCCATCGAAACTTCACCCAAAACTTGAAAACTTCACAACACAAAACTCAACAGAAAACTCATGAGATCCGTTAGTGAAACAAAGCAAATAACCGCTTTTAGGTATTGTTGTAAACTCATTCCAATTTTATATTTGTATTATATCTACTATATTCTAACTTCTACATGGTTCATACCCCCCCCCCCCCGATACTACCCATAGATTCATCAAAATAAGCAAGCAACACAATGAAAACAGAATTTGTCAAAAACAAAACAGTCTGTATTAATCTGAACTTTAGCCAAACTTCTATAACTCCAAATATTCTGAACAATTAGGACAACATAGGAAATTTGTATATAAATCTTGTGTAAACTATTCAGAATTTTATCATGCTCCGATGAATTTTAACAATTCTGCTACTAGACGGAAAAGTTTCTGTTTTTTTAGCAAAATCAAATCAACTATCACCCAAATCATGCCAAAGGCCTTACTTGGAACAAAGACTAATTAAAACACTCAAACACAATCATAATAGAATTATAATTGCATAAACTCATAAAAAATAAAAAAAATTGGGTTGTCTCCTAACAAGCGCTTTTCTTTAAAGCCTTTTAGCTAGGCGCTGATAATTTTAATGATGCTCACATGAAACAAAAAAATTAAAGCACGAAGAGAGCATCATACACTACAAAAAAAAGACACATCCGTGACATTTTGGGCCGAACGAAAAAAAAATCTGTCATACATATGACACTTCTATGACGATAATTGTCACAAAACCCGGTATCATCATAGATGTGGTGGGCTCCTACTTCTATGACAAAAAATCATGACAGAAAATGGGCTTTTCGTCCTGGGCGGGCCGGAGACGCGGCTGCATGACATTCTTTGGGTCGTCCATGACGGAAAAAACCATGGTAGAAGGAAGGGGGAGGAAAATTTCAGGGAGTTCCCGGTTACGGTGGGAGGTCGGGGCCGAGCGATGCGCGTTTCTCTTGTACACGTACACGCGTGTATGCGAGGCGTTGGCTCTAACTGAACCCAAGCGAGGCGTTGGGCTCTAACTGAACCCGAGCGATTGCACAGCAGGCTACGCGTTACTGAACCCGAGCGATCGATCGATGGCGGTTAACTGAACCCGATCGAGCGATTCCTTCGCTACTTCTGCTAACTGAAGTCGATCGATTGGATGAACAGTGAACGTTGCGGGGGGATTGGATGAACCGTGAGCGGTGGCGTTGCCTCTGGATGAATAGGACCCCGTGGTGTGGTGGAGGGCTGGATGAACAGTAGACGATGGAGGGGTGCCCGTGGAGGGGTGGTTGAACAGGACCCCGTGGTGTGGAGGGCTGGATGAATAGTAGACGGTGGAGGGTGCCCGTGGAGGGGTGGTTGAACAGTAGCCGGTGGAGTAGCGCGCGGTGGAGGCTGGATGAACAGGAGCCCGTGGAGGCTGGAGGAGGTCGACGGTAGCCCGTGGAGGCTGGAGGAGGTCGACGATGGAGATGAACAGTATCCCGTGGAGTCCCGTTTTGCGGTACGCCACACCCCTCCCGATGAACAGGACCTCCGTTTCGACCGTAGGAGGTCCGTTTCGTCCATTTTGTGGTACGCCACACCCCTCCCGATCAACAGGACCCCCGTTTCGACCGTAGGAGGTCCGTTTCGTCCGTTTTGCGGTATGCCACACCCCTCCCGATCAACAGGACCCCCGTTTCGACCGTAGGAGGTCCGTTTCCTCCGTTTTGTGGTACGCCACACCCCTCCCGATCAACAGGACCCCCGTTTCGACCGTAGGAGGTCCGTTTCCTCCGTTTTGCGGTACGGCACACCCCTCCCGATCAACAGGACCCCGTTCTGAACGTAGGAGGTCCGTTTCCTCCGTTTTGCAGTACGCCAGGCCTCGTTTCCATCGCCTGTTCCGTCCAAGCCCTCCCGATGAACACGACCACGCATTCCGTTCTGACCCAGCCGGTTGGCTCCCACGCGTTCCGTTGCCTCCCGATGAACACGACGCATTCCGTTGCCTCCCCATGAACACGACGCATTTCGTTGCCTCCCCATGAACACGACGCATTCCGTTGCCTCCCCATGAACACGACGACGACGCTGTTTCTCCGTTCCGACCCAGCCATGTACACGAGCCCTGGCCGTACGTATGCGCGAGTACGCGTTCGAGACCCCGCCCGTATGTACACATACGTGGCTGTATTTTCTTTCTTGCACCCTGTCCGCTGTACGTACATGTACATGCTATGTGCGCGCATCTACTACGACACGTACGCGCCTCTACTATGACACGTGCGTGCCTCTACATCCACCAGTATATATGTACGTACACGTTCGCGACCAGAATGACAACGCTACGTACGCTTCGACCAGGTGGGTCCCGACTGTCAGGCACTTCCTTGCGTGCGAAGATGTAGCTGGTGGGTCACAGCAGTCAGGGGGCGAATCGTTTTTTTGCCCGGACGCACTTCCTTGCGTGCGAAGATGTAGCTGGTGGGTCCCAGCAGTCAGGGGGGCGAATCGTTTTTTTTTTGCCCGGACGCACTTCCTTGCGTGCGACGATGTAGCTGGTGGGTCCCAGCAGTCAGGGGGAAACATTTTTTTGTGAAATACGGTGGCCCGTCCGGTGGGTCCCCGCTGTCAGGTGGAGGAATCATTATTTTGCCCGTAATAAGGAGGCACTTCCTTGCTGCGACCGTGGACCCAGCTGCCAGCCTCTCCACGTACAATCCACGTCCGATGGAAGTCGTTCCTTGACCACGTTGACCACGCCGCACCGAGAGCACCACGGTGGTGGACGACGGCGAGGACTAGGAAGGGGACGACTCGGAGCCGGGGAAGACGCAGCAGTGGATGCCCACGCGAAGAGGAGTACGAGGGTTCACTGGTTCGGCTGCGGTGTGAGGCTGTTGTCGCCGCAGAATAACAGGGGGTGTGGGTGAGTAGAGGGATGGCCTGGCCAGCGGTGGGAGTAGTAGGGGGCGGTGAGGCCTCCGCGGCATCACAGCCGGCCATGGGAGGCAGGAGCACGCGGCACGACCGGCGCTGGTTTGGGCGGCTGGAGCAAGAAGACCAGAGGTTGAAGAAGCACTACGGCCGTTGGATGAACATCATATGGTAACAGGATCTAGAATCATTCATATTTACTAAGTTGACAAAGCCCTCCGTCCCCGTCAACTTGGTAGGCCCACAAGTTAGCCTCCCACTATGCTAGGTTCCAGCTGGCAGGGGGAGTATTCATTTTTTTGTGCATAATAAGGAGGCACTTCCTTGCGTGCGAAGATAGCTGGTGGGTCCGACATGTCAGCGGGGGGCACGTTATTTTCGCGAAATACAGAGGCCCTTCCAGTGGGTCCCAGATGTCAGGTGGAGGAATCATTATTTTGCGCGTAATAAGGAGGCATTTCCTTGTGTGCGGTCGTGGACCCAGCTGTCAGCCTCTCCATGCACAGTCTACTTCTGATGGTGTCGTTCGTTGACCACGTCGACCACGCCGTGCCGAGCGCATCCAAGGTGGTGGACGACGGCGAGGTCCCGGACAGCAACAAGCCGGAGATGGGAAGATGCGGGAGTAGAGTCGCAGACGAAGAGGTGTACGAGGGTTAACTGGTTCTAGTGCGGTGGTGTTCGGCAGTCGGTGGAGAAGAACAGGAGGTGTGGAGGGGTGGAGGGATGGCCTGGCCAACGGTGGAGTAGCGCTTCATAGCGAAGCGTGCTAAGCAGAGCTGCTAGCAGCAGGAGGCGGGAGGTGGTCCCGGCGGCGCTGGAGGAAGAAGACGTGAGATTGAAGATGGATGCCGGTCGTTGGATGTAAATCCAACGGCTAACATGTCAGAATCATTTGTTGACTAAAGTGACAACGACTTGCGTTGGCTTCGACCTATTGGCCCACATTTCAGCCTCCAAAAATGTGGCACGTATTCAACCCATTTTTTCAGAATTTACAGTCTTTTTTTATGCGGTAGAATTTACAGTCAATTTGATCTTTCTTTTTTGAATTACAGCCATTAGTTGGGCTGGGTGAACAAATAATGTAGCGTCCATGCGGCCCATTTATTTTATTTCCTAGAAAATTACAGGCCATTTGCACTTTCTCGAAATACACGATTTTGCTGGGCTGATTCTAATTATAATGTTGGGTTGGGCCAGCAATGTTATCAAAAAATAAAAAGGGGCTGAGCATTTTGTTATAAATATATTTAAATAATAAGTGATATTATTACATTCGTCCTTAAATCTTACCATGCTTTTGTACACAATCACTAGGATTTTCGTGCCAAAACAATCCAGGATTTTATTTGTTAAGAAATTATTTTTATAAGTTAATAAGATGTGGGATATTGTTTTCTTACATATGTAAGTATCTGTTAAATATATGATGACAATAAAAATAATATATAATAACATATAAAATAATTTAAATATATATAATATAGTTAGAAGGGAAACATAAGTTGGACATGGCGTTCCTATTCTTATATAGAAAAATAGAACAGACCTCTGCGTTTTCTTCAAAAAAATACATAAATTGGGCTGCCAAAAATAAAACCTCGGATGGGAGGTCCATAGGCCGGTCGATACATGACGACCTTAAGAAAATACAAACAGGCCTATGGACCTCCCATCCGAGGTCGTGGGCTACACATGTTAAAAATGAAAGCCTAGACGGGGCAGCCCAAAACCACGTCCAACACTTGCCAAAACTTCATCCCTCGTTTTCTCTGTGTTTCGCACACTCGACATTGTGTGGGCATTTTGACTTGCATCATATGAAGATGTGCTATGCATGAATGTTGATCAGCATGATGTTAACTGGCTGGTAGTTCCATTTTCGACCATGAATAAAACATCCAACATGATGTTAACCCTGTTTGAAAAGGCCGTGTTAATATAAATGCTCTGCCTCTGAAAGTTGCAGTTTCTTATCTGAAACTAAACTTGCAGTTTCTTCTTTGAGAATCACATTGTCTGCACTTTTGTACTCCTATGAAACTACATTTTTTTAAGTGCTAAAAATAGATCTCTAGAATTCATAAAATACTTCATATGCTCAATACTGCAAATCTGAAATTCAAAAGACATTCATATCTGAAAGTACTCTCAAAATACACAACACAAAACACAATTCACAACCTGCAAATACTAACAACCCTAAGCTCCTCCTGACAATTCACAACCTGCCCGACTATTGGGCTGGGGGGCAGCCCCCTCCTATTCCTCGGCGGCAGACAGCCGCCCCGTGAGACGATGTGAACGGCGAGGGAGACGATGGCGGGGAAGCGTCGTCGGGCCAACTGCTTTTCTCCTCTCGCGGTTGGGTTCGGTCGACGAAGACTCCACCGGCTCGCTCTGGCAGGACACCCTCACAAACGGCACCCTATAGATGCTCGATCCTTCAATCTCTGGTGGATGCTCCATCTGGGATCGATACTCCCACCACCGCTCCCTCACGATCGGATTCGGTGAATCTGTTTGCTCCATGGCCCAGAGGAGCAGCTCTATGTACTCCGGCGCGACTCCCTCCGGGAGTATTGCCGCCTTTTCGCTCTGTTGCAGATATTTGGCCATGGATGTCGCCGTCGCCGCTAGTTGGTCCTTGTTGTCAAACCAAGACTATATCTCCAACATCCTAGTTAGCTTCACAGGGTCGCCGTCTGCGATCCTCACGTATCGGTTGTACTCCTCCATCGATCTACTTCTCCACAGCACCTTCACTCGCCGGCGGTGGTTTTTGAATGGAAGAGGAGAGGAGCAGCGCTGGTTTTGGATTAGAACGGGAGAGGAGCGACGCTGGTTTTGGACTGGAACAGGAGAGGAGGGGCGGTGGTTTTGAAATGGAAGAGGAGAGGAGCGGCGCTGCATTTAGATTGGAACAGGAGAGGAGCAGCGGTGGTTTAAGAGGAGAAGAGCGGAAGAGCGGCGCTGGTCTTGGAAGTATTTTTTTGTTGTTTTGCGTATTTTGGGTCAAAGTTTGACCACGTACTGTATTTGACAAGCAAAATGTGAATGCATGTCACCAAAAATTGTATCGTTTGGTTCGTATCTGAATGTACTTTCAAATTATATTATTTTTGCAACGTATAACATATATTTTATGTGCGAAAATCATGGTCAATTATGACCCCGAATAAAAGGGAGACTAGTTAATGTGGGGTCGCTTTCTTAATTCAAGGGTAAATTGATTTTGATTTTGATCCAGTCACAGCGCGCCGGCCCTCTCGTCCAATCCTAAATCGCTGCCGCACGCTCCTCTCCCTCTTCTCCGTTGCAAAACCACCTCCTCTCCTCTCCATCATCTCCATTCCAAAACCACTGTCTCGTCTCTCCCTCTTCTGATCTTCTCCATTGCAAAACCACCTCCTCTCCTCTCCATCATCTCCATTCCAAAACCACCATCTCGCCTCTCCCTCTTCTGATCTTCTCCATTGCAAAACCACCTCCTCTCCTCTCCATCATCTCCATTCCAAAACCACCGTCTCGCCTCTCCCTCTTCTCTATTGCAAGACCACCGTCTCTCCTCCCATCTTCCAAAGCTAGCACCGAACCACTCAGAAGGACATCTATGGAGAGGATGCAGCAGCGAATCAGGCAGATTGCCGGCGGTGACCAGGCAAAGTTAGCCAGGTTGAAGGAGATCCTTAGTTGGTTTGACAATGAGTGGGAGATTTCGAGGACGGTGCGGGCCATGTGGCAATGTATGCGAAAGAGCGAGAGGGCGGCGATGTACATGTACTCCTCGGCGGCAGTCTCGCCGCAGTCCTCCGAGTTCATCGAGTATCTCCTCTGGGCGATGGAGCAGACGGATTCACCCGAGGCGACAGTCAGGCGGAGGTGGTGGGCGTACAGGTCGAAGGTCAAGCACCCAGAGGATAACGAATCGATCGAGTATGGTGTGCCGTTCGTGAGGGTGCAGAGCCAGCCGGAGCCACAAGAGTATTCGTTCTCCCACCGCAAGAGGAGGCCGGATGGCGCGACGTCGCTTCCCCGCCGTTCTCCACGGTTCCCTCGATGCTCGCCTCGTTTCAATGGCGGCGGTAGGGTTTAAGGTAAGCTTCACACTAACCTAATCTTCCACCTGCTCATGCTTACAATCAGTGTGACATCTAATGAAAATCATGCTTACAATCAGTCTCCGAGTACTACGCCAATCACCCTAAAATAGCTCTGGACCTTTGGGTCAAAGTTGTGACACAGTGTACAAATAAAGAAAAATAGATTGGTGCTTCTTTCAGAAAAGAGTACTCCCTAGAAAACTGCCAATATAAGCTACTGGTATTTGGTTAGATGATTTGCTGCCGAGAAAGATCCGTCCACAGAGAGCGCCACACATCCCACTGGTGGTGGTGGATGCCAATGCGTGCATGCAGCATGGTTGGTGTCGGTAATTTTTACTTGGCACACCTCGCACTCTGCATATATGCCGGTTCCATACATACGTTTGTGCAGTTCCACCAAAATGCAGCTGAATAACCCTGTTTGCACAGATAATGAAAAAGTGTGATTACATTATAGTGGCACTAGTTGATGAAACACACAAAATAAATAGAAGAAAATATTGCGATAGTATCATAGTATGCCATGCTGCGAGGGCGAGATGGGCCCTGCGACGCCTCATACGGTACGCCTCATACTGGACATCGTCCCAAGTCTCCCAGATACACCTTCTGCCAGTGATGAACATCAGTGTACATCGGTAGTACAAGGAGGCGCCTTGAGACATTCAAATCTCTATTTTTGTACATATCAACTAAAATTAAGCACCCCGGTTTGCAGAAACGCTTAAACATTAACAATGGGACTAGTTGATGAAACATACATTAACAAAGAGAAGCACTTTCTTTATCTACATTGGAAATTAAATGATAGAGATGACACTCGCTCTATTTTAACTGTATTATTACTTCATTTTATCAGTGACACTAGGGTCGAGCAGGTGGCAAACGAGGTGTACCGTGCGTCGCAAGGATGGAGGCTGGGGGTGCTTAGACTGGGATGCTAAAGCTGGCTCTTTCAGTCACCAACATGGATGATTCAATTCATGGGACCTTTTGGTGCAGTTCACCTAAAATGAAGCAATGTCCCATGAGCTAGCAGCTTCTTCAAAAAAATTTAAGAAAAGGGCTCCAGCCCCGGTTCCATTTCCATCAGAAAACGAAACCCACAGAGCTTCTTCATTAGTTGCAATAAAATTGAGCAACATCAAGGTTGGTTGTGAAGCTCCTGGAATGCTCAACTATAATTTGGATATCATTTGTGCAGTTCAACTAAGATCGAGCGTGAAATGTATATCTCTGTTTGCACAAAAAAAGGTGGAAAGGAGGGTGACTAACAAGTGATGAAACATGCATCAAATGAAAAGAAGCATGTTCCTTATCTGAATGGCAATCCTACAAGGACAGTAGCAATTTCTAAAGCACTGGCATTGCTAGATATTAGTGTGGGAATTAGGATTAACTATGACAACCGTTAAATACGACATTACTTTGGGCACGGGAGAGTAGGCGAACGAGGACAGTTGCATTTCTAACGAAAAGAACCAACTTATCTTAATGGGAAATTTTAGCAGGACATGTAAAGAAGTGCCATTGATTCATATTACTGGACGCATTACATTGAAAACAACATTGGTTTAACGTGTCCTTACTTTTAACAGTGCGATTGCTACATTTTACCAGTGGCATTACATAAGAGTGGCTCGGGGCAACAAACATCAGAACAGGATATCTGGGTTGGTCCCATTTTTGTTCGGTATAGCCACCTTATACTGTGTGAGGCTAGCAAATCTAGTGCTGGACTTACTCTGTTGACTTGTCCCCCAGTCCCCACTTTCTTTCCTTTTTCGACCAATAGATCGGGTTTATATTGAGTTTGTACTGTGTTTCCCTTTATTTCCCTATTAGACCTAGAGACCAGTTGGATAGCCAGTCTCTGCTACTTTTTGCCCCCATTATTTCCTCTTTCGACCAAGTCCTAGATTCAGGTAACAAATCCTCCCCCACCCCCCACCCCCTTTCTTCCTTGTTTGAACCAAGTAGTACTAGATTCGAGTGCATGAACTAGTTTTACCTCTTAAACATAAAAAAATTAGGTGGTTTTCGAACAGCCGATCGATCCTATCTACGAGGGGGCCTGAGAAATAGTAAAAGATACAAATGCAGCGACGTCAGGAGCTCGGGAAGTAGAGCAAGGCCGGTTTCGAAGGAAGTTATACCTGATGGTCGCCGGGATGTCGCTAGGTGGGTGGCGGGAGGTCGGATCTGCCCACACTACGGCAGCGAGGAAGAAGGGGTCGGAGGCCCTCCCTCGCCAGCGTTGCTTGGGAGAGAACGGCAAGGCAGGCTGATCGGGACGCGCCCAGCAGTGGGTAAGAGCCGTCGCCGAGGACGACCGCGTGAACGTTGCACCTTCTCACCTTCCCCGGCGGAGAGGATCCGGCTGGATCTGTGACCAGCGGTGAGCAGAGAGAGAGAGTGTGGCCACCGCTGTCGTGTTTAGATCTGGAGAGGCCGAGACAGTGTGAAGAGAGCAACACTAGCAAGCAAGCGCGGAGGCTCCTGCCTATATAGTGGAGTAGTACTAGTTTTCTTTTGTCTACCGGAGTCGGCTTGACCTCGTCAATGACTGTCGAGAAGTCTTCATGCACGTGGCCCGGAGGTGCAGTTGTCGTCATTTTGATCTGAAGCGCCGGATTATAACATATAACACGAAAAAATGCCACATGACAAGAAATCATAACCTCACTGCCCAAAGGAGACAACATGAATCCCGACGGACAAACTAGACGAGGAACAAAGCTCAAATTAAAGATAAACTCGTAGAAAAGGGGTCCGTCGATAGATGTCCTAATTAACATAGCCGGCTTGACCTAGATGGCAGCCGAGTAGTCACTGTTCGTGCATGTGCCCCCAATGACTAGCCCAACTCAGCTGTCGCTGTTTAACCCTCGCAGTGATCCAAAGCACATGACACCTAATTTTGCGAGATGACAAGAAACCATTTTTTAGATTTCTCACCACAACTACAGCCATGTACAACACAGCCTGCACGATATGTACACGATAGCCAATCCAGGCGTGTCTGCTGGAGTCTGGTCACATGCATGGACAAACTGATCTTCCGTGTCTTGCAGGGATCGTCCAGGCACCAACGTAGTACAACACTTCTCTAGTACTATCGCTCGTCTCCCTCTTCTATTAAGTCACCCGACTTGCGGGGCCGGGGAGTGTGCCTATGGTCGGTTCTCAATTGCCGTCCCACATGTGTGTGCAAACGCAATATGACGTGCGTTCCATTCGGAGAGCAACGTGCCAGGCCGACCGACCGTCTGGGGTGCGACGCGAACGCGACGGGCGTGCTGTATACTCCGTACATGTGTACCGCCATTTTCTAGACGCTTTGCTCCATGGCGCGGGCGCAATCCATGGATACAAAATTAGTATACTGTATACTATTTAAAAGTCGAGGGCGGGGCTTTTCCTGCGCGGTAGGCGGCGGGGCAGTTCCGCCTAGTCGGTTTGACAGAGACGCGAGAAGACAAGGGAGTAGGCTGCTGCAAATGTAGGGCTGTGTGATTTGACAGCGAGTTACTGCTGGACAGGTGGGGCCCCGTGATTTGACTTGCCATTATCATTTTAACTGCAGCGCTACGACCGGCGTGAGTCTCCTGATTCCTGACCACCTCCATACAGATGCCTCTCCCAATGCTCCACCATGTAGTAGAGGCTGGCTCTTGCATGAGAGCCCACTTCTCCACTTTTTCCTTGCCTCTCTTTCCTCCACATATGCAAAAATGCCATGTAAAGCGCACTATTGTACTTACTTTTACTTGCTCCTACAGGTGCTTAAGCTTGCCACATAGGCATAAAGTCTTATGTGGCAAGTTAATCAAGAAGAGAGAGACTAGTTTGGTGACCCAAGGAAGAAACGGTGCTAAGCGCGTGTACCTAGGTGAAAAGACAATTTTGAGTCTATAGCTAATTAAATGAAGCAAACTTAGCAACACCATTTCATTGGAAGAGGTCACTCCCTTGCAAATGCAATAAATACTAGTACTCCCTGTGTCCCATAATATAAGAACGTTTTTGGCACTACACTAGTGTCAAAAACTTTCTTATATTATGGGACGGAGGGAGTACGAAGAAAGAGATAGAGAGGAGTAAAAAAATACACTTATAGCCAACCTTGTTGTAGTATGAGTGACTAAGTGATGACTATGTATGACATGCCAACATCAAATAGCCTAACGCACCGTGTTAAATCTCCAAGGGCGTGACCGCGCGAGCGACACGACGGTCGTGGTAGGCGCAACCATGATACGGGCTGCTGGCAGCCCTTGGATCTGAGATCAAACGGTCGCATGCTAAGTTGCTGAAAATTTGTAGAATAACCCTCCAGGATAGGATATTCACCCATACGTCTAGAATCACGCCATGCAACCATTCGATCTCAGATCCAAGGGCTCTCGGAAGCCCGTATCATGGGAGAATGGAAAGCCACTACCCTGCCGTTCGCACGCTGGCAGTTCGCTCCTACTCGTCCCCGCACGTCCTTCAATACTACGGCGGTTCGCTCCTAGTCGTCCCGTCCATTCACATTACGGCATCCTAACCCTCCTCCCAAATCCATGGCGTCCCAAATCTCCACGATCGGCGGTGAGTACAAGGTTAGAACCATCACCGGCGATGAGTTCGACGTCATCTACACCCGTTCTTCTGCGATGGTGAAAGGATGCCTTTCTCGCTTCAGACGCATGTTCGAAGACTCAGATGATGAGTGGGTCGCTGGGCTAGATGTTGAGTACACCACAGTCCTGGGACGAGAGAAGGATCTAAAGGACGAAGAGACGAAGAAGCCCGCCGTGATCCAGGTTTGCGTGCATGACTTATGCTTGGTCTACCACATATGCCATGCCGACGTTGAGTGCCAGGATTTTAAGGACTTCCTCGAGAGAAACCTAGTCAAATTCGTTACTATAGACTTTGGTAACGACAAAGAAGTCCTGCGTCGGATAGGCCTCGTTGTAGGCAACACCTTCGACCTCCAGAAGAATCGGCTGGTGTCCTCTCGTCAGCCTTCAATGCTGACCCTGGCAGGAGCCATGGTTCATCCTTCGTACAGTAAACTGGAGAAACCTCCATACACGTTTCATCGTCATGCATGGCAGCGGAATGTACTAGATATAGACCACATCCACTACGCTGCAATGGATGGCTACCTTTGCTTCAATATCTACAAGGGTTGGATGAAGAGCAACAGCCAAGTGTGTAGTTCAAGCAAAGAAGTATCGGCCAAGAGGAAGAGGGACAAGGACGAAGTCGAGGACGTGGACAAGGACTCCGAGTAAGGTGGCAGTGTCGTTGCTCATGGTGGTTCTAATGCAGTGTCTACCGGAATAGTTGCAAAGTTTAATTTCAGGTGTGCTTAATTTAATTTGAGGGGTGTGTTGTGCTGAGCCCCCAGCAGAACTATGTTATGTTTCTTCTCGTTACTTTAACTCTTCAGTACGTACATACTAGTATTTCTTACATTTCATCTTTTAGTTGGTATAGTACTACCACTCGTTTCTTCACATTATATACGTACAATATATATGGCCAATATCATATAGCCAGCAGTTTAGTTGTCAAAGAATTTCAGGGTGCTTAGTTTTGTCAAAGAATTCCAGGATGCTTAGAGGGTGCTTGGATCCAAGGGACTTATTTTAGTCTGACTAAAAATAGTCTCTTTAAGAGGCTAAAGTTCCAAGCACCCCTGACTAAAGGGGGGCTAAAACTAGTCTTGAGACTAAAAATTTTTAGTCAGGGGTACCCCTACTAAAATGTGGATTAGTCCTCTCTCTACGCATTTAACTCCTCTCCTTTAACACAGGCGAGTTCTGGATTGGAGGGTTTGGAGGATAATAAATGCTCATTAACTTGATTTTAGCCTTTTTAGTATTTGGATCCAAGCATGGGTGAGGCTAGCATGTTTTAGTCCCACTACTTTTAGTCATGGGACTAAAACGTATCCAAGCACCCTCTTAGTTTTATTTGAGGGGTGGGTTGTGCTGGACACCATTATTGTGACTAGCCTTTTTAATAGTACTATATGCATAATTTGGCGATGGGCGCTCTCTATATGTACCACCTTTTTTTTAATTTCAAGTTTTGCTCCATGGCGCAATCCATCGATACTACTGCTGTACAAAAGTATACATTTTTTAAAAGGCTAGAGGGCGGGGCAGTCTAGCTTGGTCGGTTTCACGAGAGGCGAGGGACTTTGTGATTTGACGGCTCATTACTGCTGGAAGGCGGGGCCTTGTGATTTGACTGCTCGTATAAATGCACCGATGACCTGATCGAGGAGGAGCAAAGAACCATGCGGTATACTCAAGTTTTTCACTGGAGTAGTACTGCGACGGAGGAGCACGAAACACGGCAGCCCAGTGCCATATGGCGATAAAAAATGATCTAATTTGCTAGTCATCTCATTGTTAGCATTGTTCTATTCATTCCCTCAAAAAACCATTGTTCTATTCATGCCTCGCAGAGAACGTGACACGTGCGGTGAAACACCCGGAGCAAAAGATGAAACACAGGAGCAAAAGAAGAAGGAAGATTATCACCCCAAATGATCTAATTCGCCGTGGAGTCGTAACTGCTTCTTCATCGCCTCCACGACCTCCATCTCCTTGCGCGTCTCCTCCGCCATCTTCTTCATTCTGTCCATGACGCGGGATTTCTCGACGCGAGCCTTCATCGTCTGTTCCACGGCCGCATTACGTACCTTGACAGCAGCCGGGTGCTCGATGCGGAGCTTCGCCAACTCCTCCTTCTGTTCCATGATGATGGCTTGCAGCATCTTCACCGAGGAACTACTATTCTCATGCAGCTTCTTCCAGCTGGCGTTCTTCTCCTTCAACAGGTCGATCTCGTGGCAGAGCTTCGCCTTGTCCTCCTGAAGTCGCAGGATTTCGCCGGTCGCCTTCTTCTCTGAGGCAATGCTCTTCTTCAGCAGCATCACCAAGCCGGCGGTCAACTCCCCCTGCTGATTGAGCTCAGCGGGCATGTCGTCGAGGCTCTCCTTCAGCAACTCCATCAAGCCTTGGATGAACTCCTTCTGCTTATTGAGCTGAGCGGGCATGCCGTCGAGGGATAACGACTCCAGCTCCGCCGGCTCGGCATGTTCGCCTCCGCGGCTAGGGCGCTCCTGGGAGCCATCGCCTGCCCGTGAGAGATCTTTCGAGGTCTCTGCGTGGCGGCGAGCCCTCTTTTTTTTCCGCAGCCTTGGTTGCCGCTCCCTTGTTACGAGTAGTTCTCGACCTAGAGCTCTGCTCACCGGCCATGGCAACGACGGACGAAGAAGAAGCACTTATGAGGAGGAAAGGTAGAGTAATTTTTGGTTAGGTAGTTCCCCTTTTTATAACCTAAGTACTAGCACTAGTACTAATACCTGCATAGTGGGAACACGTTCAGGTTTGGTACATACTAGTAGGTGTGAGCAGGCTTTCGAATGTGATGGGAACAAGGTAAAGATTAATTGATGGTTTTGGTTTCAAGGCCCGAAACGGCTCCCGGTGAGTTTAGCGGAACATAAATTTCAAGTACTACACTTCTCAAATGCGTAAATATTATGTTACTGTCAAAAATTGGCACAAAATATGAAGGAGACCAATGGAAGTACTACTAGCAACCCACTATTTAACTACTCGCATGCGCGCAGTGGAGTAATAATGTCTTTCTTCCGCCCTCGCGTCCACTCAATTTGCATGCGCTGTATTAATTGACCATCAATGAAGTGAATGACTTTACACGCGTCAAATTATCACATGGGGTGGATCTTGGTACAAAATTGCGTCCGCCCGTGTACCCGCGTGTGCGTGCGAGGGAATGAGTGCGTGCGTGGCGTGCGTGCACATCTTTGCTTCGTGCATGTACCGCCAGTATGGCTCAGGGAGGACGAGTACATTCTTCTGGAACCAGCAGCACGTCACTGTGATCAATCCACGCAAGGAGGTCGCAACAACGCCTCCACATGTGCCACGTGACTTCATGAACTATAAGAGAGACACTGTGTAGCGTGCCATTGGTATTCTAATTTACGTGTTTTGCACATACTCGAAGTACTAGTAAGGTACACGTGCATTGCACGCATCAGATTTTGCAACCAAATTATGAATAAATACCACACTATAGCATGTAAGCTCTGAGTCATATATGCCTGATGTAGCCCTTCGTTTAATTCTTATAGTTCATCTCATTCAAAATCAATTAGTTTTTATAAAAAAGCTAAGAACGCGGGAATAGGAAAAACATGGGATTATAGTGGAATGTCGTCTTGAATCCTACAGGATTGTACGAGTGTTTGATTGTGCATAGAAAAAACGTAGAATTCTTTCAAAGAGGTTTGAGTGGATGGGATGTTTCCTATGAAATCTAGTGCAAATGAATCATATGGAAAAATTCCTATGGTTTACAATCCTACGAATCAAACAACCAAGATAGGAAAAATTCCTAATGATTAGAATCCTCCAAAATTCCTTTGAGAATCCTTTGAATCAAAGAAGCCCTTAATCTATTTTATGATTCATGGAATTGTGCGTTGTAAAGCATAAAGTAAAAACAAATAATGGCAATTCAACTAGAAATAAAGTTTGGGCAGTTATGATACGGAAGATTCTAGAACAAAAGAGAACCACTATTGTTTTGAGGTTTGTGCATTATGCTTAAGTTCAACCATGGAGTCTGCTAGATTGTACATGTGGCAAAATCCGGTGGGGGCTAGAAGATGGTGCGAGGGGCCGAGTGGAGGGAGACTATGAAGGAATGCACAAGTGCGAGATCGATATTTAGAGAGAGGGGCGAACACGTGCGCTGTTGCGCGCAGTGGCGGAGCCATGAAAAATAAATGAGCTAGGGGGCCAAGCATTGCTAATCCTTTACGAGGAGGGTCAGTTCATGAACTTAAACCATTTTTAGCAGCAATTGTCTAATGATCACATTCATATTAGCCTCGATATATAGTGATGTTACGGGGGGAGGGAGCAGGGCCCTTACTGCCCCCTGTCTTCGCCATTGTGCACGCGTCTGAGAGATGAAGCGGAAGGCATGGATGATGAGAGGGGGACGTTGGATATATAATTAATGTGGGTGTATTAGCTATATATGTTAATCCTATATAGAGAGGTATAGATTGATCGATGTGGATGTGGGAAAGAGGGTGAGACCTCACTGGATATATCGATTGATCGGTTTGTGTGGAAAACTATGAAGGACCTAGCTATATACACACATACATAGAGGAACATCGATCGTTGCGCATGCACGCGTGAGAGATAAAGAATGCCCGATATGATGGAGAGGGGGGTGTGTGTGGGTGTGTGCCTTCATGGGAGACCGACCTAAAGAAAAAGATTGCATGCGTGCGATGGATAATGCCGACTGGTAGTGTGTGTGCATGCATGCACGAGAGAAAGTTAGTGGTACAATTATAAAGAGAAGACTACTGTGTGGGTGTAAAAGAATAGGTGAGGTCATAATCAATGTAAAGTTGAATTCAAATATTTGAATAAGAGATCCTGATGTTTGAAACCCATGCATGCATGAATATAACGGAGATCTGCGCGGTGTGGTTTGGAAACGAGCATGTTGTAATGTATACACATTGAACAAGGTCAGACTGATTTGAATTTGAGATACCGATGGCAGACATCATTTGGCCACGTCGCATCCGTGCATGGACACACTATTCTAATTGGAGATGATGGGCGGCTTTCGCATCACATATCTATATCTATACCCCTATATATATTATATTTTATATTTTTATATATTGTGTGCGGGTAACTTTAACTTTGAAAGATGGTCGTTGGATGAGGCGAATCCGATGGTCCAAAGATGGCAAATTTGAGCACTACTGGCCATTGGATATCATCTAGATTCCACCAGATTTCGCCACATGTATAATCTAGAAGACTCCATGGTTGAACTTAAGCATAATGCACAAACATCAAAACACAAGCACTTCTTATTTGTTCTAGAATCTTCCGTATCAGAATTGCCCAAATGTTTTTCTACATGATTTGCCATTATTTGTTTTTACTTTATGTCTTACGACGCACAATTCCATGAATCTTAAAATAGATTAGCTTTCTTATAAAAAACTAGATGATTTTGAATGAAATGAACTATAAGAATTAAACGAACATCTACATCATGCATATATGACTCAAAGCTTGCATGCTATAATGTGGTATTTATTCATAATTTGGTTGCCAAATCTCATGCGTGCAATGCACGTGTACCTTACTCTAGTCTAAATGGTGTTTGTGTGTGTGTTGTGCGTGTTGAGGTGCAAATTGTCTTTTTTTGGGTACACGTTAAGCTTGTTCTTCCGAAATTTCAAGCCGCGCCTTGTTATGCCGAAAATTCAAGCTAGCGTCTCTGTCTATCGTGCTGCGAAACTCCTGCCTCTTCAACCCGCGCCTTGTTAGCCTGAAATATTTAAGATATATCTTTGTCTCGTTGTGCTCCGACAACTCCCTCCATCTCAACCCGCGCCTTGCTATTCCGAAATTAGAACGCGCGCGAAAACTCCCACCTCTTGTGAAATCCCGACACGCGAAATGCCCGTGGTACCCCTGAACCGAAAGAATCGCCTCAAATCGGTGGGGGTACTTTCGTAACTTACCCCACATTTCGGACAAGCGCGTCTCTAAGCCATGGTTCCCCACTGCCATCCCATCCGCCCACCCATTCGTACACCGAGGCCGTGAAAACCCGCGATGAAACCCCACACCCTGCTTCGTCCGCCACCCAGCCGAAGCCTCTTCCCCGGCGATGTCGTCCACAGTAACACCTCGACGTCCCTCATCCACCGTACCGGATGAGGATCCGTCGTCGATCTCATCGTCCCGCCGGTTCAGCCACCCCGTCCTCCACCTCCAAGGAGCTGCCCCGATGTTCCCCTCGTCTTTCGCGCCACCTCCATTCCCACACCGCCGTCTTCACCTGCACCACCGGAAGAGCATCATCATCATCGTTTCCTCAGATGAAGCTGCGGCCTAATCGGCGCCACCAAAGAGGTTGTACACTAATCGCCGCATTTTCTTCTTGATTCGATCTCACGGTGCTGCCGGCGCTCGGTCCAGAGCCGACACGGCGCGGCTCCATCCACGGCGGTGTCGCCGGGCACTTCCTCCACGGCGTCGCTCCCTCGGTGGCGACGTCCACATCAGTAGGAGCTGCTGCTGCTTTAGCTCTCACTCGCGCTACTGCTCTGCTCTTGCTCTCGGTCCCCTGCCTGGTCTGCTCTTGCTATTGCTCATGCTCGCGCTGCTGCTCTTGCTCTTGCTCTTGCTTGCGATGCTGCTCCGATTTAGCTAAACTTCAGTCGACTGGATCGACTTTTGGGTCAATCGATTTTCAGGGGGTGGGGGCTCGCCGGGGTGAAGGAAGAACCAGCCGCAGCGGGGAGGAGGGCTCGCCGGAGAGGTACCCCACTATCTATCTTAGGGTTCAGGATGGGGGCGGTGGTCGCCGGCGGTGGCGGGGTGGTGGCGTGGGGATCGCCGGAGAAAAAGCTCGGCACGGGGGGCCTAGAGGGATGGCCGGGGCGGCGGCGGACCGGCGGTGGGGAGTGTTTTCGGGGCGGGCGGGGCGGCGCACCGCCGGCCGCGGGCGGCGGGGGGCTGCTGTTTGGCCGGTGGTGGCTGGCGGCTTAGGGGGGTGGAGGTTGAAGATGAACCGCAGGCCCTTGATTTCGTATCCAACGGCTGCAAAATCGACTAACCAGAGATGAAAAAGTCAGTCGACCGACGTGTAGCCTCACCTTGCTAGTGCGTTCAGTTTAGACACCAAAATTCAGTTTCGACAGCAAAATTCAGTTTCGACAGTTAAGTTCAGTTTCGACAGTTAAGTTCAGTTTCAACAGTTAAATTCAGTTTCGACAGTTAAGTTCAGAGATGAGCGGCCGATGTATTTTACATCTAGCACTTTGTGGTTATGTATTTTATGTCATGTATTGCAGATGCTATTAGAATTCCACTCAGGTTAACGTTGTTCGTTGTCTCTCTTGTCCTGCTTCAGCCTTGGCGTCGTACAACTCACCGGAGCTGCTCCAACGACGAAACCCTCCATCACAACGGAGCAGTACCTCGGGCTCCATCTCCAGACGCCTAAGATCTTCTTCCCCTCCTCCAACAGCCAAGTCAGCCGGAGCATCCTCACTGGCCAACCCAATCACGCTGAGATCGACATGGCTTCGCCAAAGAGGTTGTACACTTGTTGCATCTCTTTTTTACTCTACATGTTATATATATTGTCCACTGAGCACTCATAGTAACGGGAAATACGATTATTTTATCCTACTATATGACAAGCAGTGAGGTACCAGGCAACTTAGCTATCCGTGATGGACTCTCTTGAACGCCATCATTATTTATCTCTGCGCGTTTGAGTTGTGCATTTGTCGATGGGCCTGGGAGTTGAGCTAGTATGGCAGTGGCCTGGGACCAAAGTAATAGAAGTAGCACAAAAACATTTTTTTAGTGTAGGATTTTCCTTGCTCAAGCCTGCCTACTAGAATCGCCAGTGCTTGAAAGGAAAAGTGAGTGAAAAACATCGGAATTGGAAAGTTTCCTATGGTACTACTTTTCATGAATTTGGTGCAAAGGAATGGAGCAAAGGAAAATTGTAGGATTTGTTCCTTTAGTGTCTCCTTGAAAGAAAAACCATAGGAATTCTAATTTCCACTTCTCCTCCTTTTCATATTCCTATTCATCAAGCAAAAGACTAAGAGATAGTAGCATAATAGCATTATAACCGTACATTTTCTTGTGGTTTGACTTAATCTCACCATGCTTTTTTGCATCCTATGATCTTCCAATTGTTGTGAATCAAACACCTAGATTGGCAGAAATCTTGTGTTTTTAAATTCTCTATTTTGCACGTGCATTCCTATCCTATTCCTGTCTATTTCCTATCCCTGCATTGTTAGAACCCTCAAATTCAAACAAGCCCTTACTCAATTACTTCTGTTACAGATATGTGTCAAAGAAAACCTTGTGTGGTTTGTCCTGCTCCTGCGGCGCTGTGTTCCACCCCAGCTCAGCTGCTCCAACGACGGAAGGGTTCACCACAGCAGGGATCCGCTCTCTAGACTGTCTTTCGCCGCCTCAGATCTTCTTCCCCACCGCCGGCAGCCACGGCAACTGCATTACCATCATCAACTGAGCAGATGACCTTGAGGACTACACGGGTCCGCAAGAGAGGTCGCACTCTTCCGTGTCTGCTTACGTTATGCGTCTCTTAATATGATGACATGCTACATTATCGTCGTGTTCACCTATTAGACTCCGAGTCAGGTCCAAACTAATGCTGAAACTTGAGTTTTTAAATGGTTGTGGGGTACATATTGGGGCAGCAATCAATACTATCTGTCTACTATCTGGTTAATCTCCGGTGTCTACTATGAGTTTCATGTTGGGTGCAAACAAACATTAAAGGAGCCATTATTTGTATTTTTTAACTAAAGCTATTATCTGCCTGCTATCATTGGTTTTGGGTCTATCCATAGTTTGCTACCATCACCCTGGATTTGTGCATGCACTCCTTACATAATCTCACTATGTTTTATTCCTATGCATGCCAGTTATTGTACACAATGGAACTGATCATGTAGAGCAAAAGAGACGAGCCTTGCGTGGAAAATTTCATGCAGACGTTGTTCCATGGTGGGCGCAAAGGCAGCCCCCCTCCACCCATTTTGGATCGTAATCAAGAGGAAGATAACTGTTCTGAGGGGGATTCAGAAGGAGAAGACCACTCCTATTTACCCCATGAGGTCTTCGCTCTAACTTGGCATGCTGATGTTGGTAATATCATGCATATGGTGCCTTGCATTGCTTACTGTATACATTAAAGATGTCATCTGCTTAGTTTAGACATGCTTTGTGTCAATGCCATCTGTTTAGTTTCTTTATCGTATATGTGAATCATGCAATGCCATCTTTTCTAGCCAGGCATCATATATGTGAATTTTGCAATGCCACCCTGGTTAGCCAGTCATCTTATATGTGAATTATATCAAGCCATCATTTTTTTATTACGTGTTAAACTTGTCAACAATTTTAGTACATTCAATTACTCTTCCTGTGCATCAGCCATTCGGCACGGTCATGGAAAAATCTAGAGTGGAAACAAGGTCTTCAGAGCAGACAATGCTATCTGACGAAGCGCATATCTTGCTGGTTACCGATAGCTCCTCAGAGGAGGATTCAGAGACAGATGACCAGTCATATTTCCCCCCCGAGGTGCATGCCCTAACTTGGCAGGGTTATGTTGCTCATATCGTGCGTATGGTATCTTGCATTGCTATGTCATTTGCTTAGTTTAGACATGCTTTGTGTGAATGCCACCTGTTTAGTGTCTAATTACCATATATGTGAATTATGCAATGCCATCTTGTTGCAAGACATTATATATGTGAATTATGCAATGTTATCTTGTTGCAAGGCATTATGTATGTGAATTATGCAATGCCATGCTGTTTAGGCAAGCGTCATATATGTGAATTATATCATGCCGTCCTTTTTTTGTATTTCTCATTGCTTTTGTCGACAATGTTTGTATATTCAACTGCTCTTCCTGTGCATCAGCCATTTGAATTGGTGATGGAGAAATCTGGAGTGAAAACAAGGTCTTCAGAGCAGACAATGCTACCTGCTGAAGCAGATATCTTGCTGGTTACAGATAGCTCTTCAGAGGAGGATTCAGAGGCAGATGACCAGTCCTATTATCCCCCTGAGGTGTATGCTCAAACTTGGCAGGGTTATATTACTCATATAATGCATATGTTGTATTGCAATGCTTAGTTTTTACATCATATACACAATATTGAATGCCATCTCCTTAGTTGACACATCATATATGTGATTGCCCTCTGCTCACTTCCTTAGTATATAAATCATATATTTGAATTATGCCATGCCATGATGTTTACATAGACAGCATGTATCTGAATTATGGCATGCCAACCCATTTTCTAAAGACATAATATAGTTATATCATCTCATCCTGTTTACATAGTCATCATATTTTAAAGTATGTCATTCTCCGTGAATTATATCATGCCATCACGTTTCCATCGACGGCATGTTTGTGATTTATGGCATGCCAACCACTTTAATAGACATATCGCATAGTTATATCATGTCATCCTGTTTACATAGTCATCATATTTTGAAGTATGTCATTCTATCCTGTTTAGTTAGCCATCATACATGTGAAATTGTGTCATGCTATCCTGTTTAATTAGCCATCATATATGTGAAATTATGTCCTGCTATTCTGTTTGCTTAGACAACATAAATGTGAATTATTTCATGCCCTGTTTTCTTCCCTACTATCCATTGCACCTGTCTATCTTACAATGTCTGTACATTCAATTACTTTGCTTGTTTATCAGCCATTTCAATTGGAGGGAGTGATGGCAGTATCTGTGGGAGTAAAAACACGGTCTTCAGAAAAGATCGTGCTACCTGTCGATGCAGATAGAACCACGGTTGTACTTGCCCAAGAACCAACCCCACCACACATAACCCACACTCATGCAGATTGTACCCCTACCCAGTTGGACAAAGAACCAGCTACACCCCTTCTAACCCCAACCCCAGCAGATAGACACCCAGTTCCCGTTGACACAGCACCGTCTCCACCACAGAGCACCCAAACGCGAGCAGTTAGTAAGGCAACTGCAGTGCCCAAATCACGAGGACCACCACTCTGAACCCGAAGTCAATGCTTAAAGCAGAAGAAGAATTGTTCTCAGGTCAGGTTCCGTAGCTATGGTTCATACTACTTTGCTCTTGCATCACTGTATTTACCGATTTTCAAATTTGAAGGATGCAATTGAAACTCCAATGGCGCAACAGGTATGTTTTAAACCTGTTTCTTCAACGTGTTTGGCTATTTGCTGTTGTAACTTGCTCTATGTTGATTTTAGTTTCAATTGAATAAACAGTTATGTTCTCATGCCATGCACATTACAAGTGTTGTTATTGCTGTGTAATTTCCCACACTTATATTCTGTCTATGCTGCTTTGTCTTAAATAGAGATGATTCGAACTGTATCTATCTTGATTTGGCAACATAAACTAGAATGATATAGACCATACAGTGACCATACTACATAGATATATGTTTGTTTCATGTTGTTATCCTGTCCACCTTACTACTGAACTGGTTTACCAAAATGAGTTTCATATACTACATTGTAAACCTGAGATGTGTTTGTTTGTTTCTCTTTTAGAACGCGGATAAAATATTGGAGAAGAGTACCCTGTTATGCAATGGTAAAGGAAGTAATGCAGATAAGGTTCAAGATAGTGAGACATCCCTGTTGGTCTCCAAGAACGCTGATAAAAACTATATTGAAGACACTGAGACAACCCCAAAGTCCTGTCTTGATGTAGTGTTCGAGTTACTAGCTACCACTGCTGGCACCAGCTCTTCGAACTCGTTGCCTGAATCAGTTCGGCTTCTTGAGTCTCAACTTCAAGTTGAAAGACATCGATCAGATGTTATGCGATAGGAAGCCGAAGGACTGAGGAAGTCCCTGCAGAATTCAGATGCATACTTTCTGGTGCAACAGCAAGCGCTGGAGGACTTAAGCGCCAAACAAGAGAAAGTTAACAAGCTTGCTAAGCATCTTGCCAGCATTATGGGTACCCAGGATATTGTTTCTTGAGCTCTTCTGCAGTGGTTTCAGTTCTGGACTTGTTTTGCTACGGCGTTTATATGCTGCTGTGTTCCCTATATTTGCACTGGTGGCGAACTTTGATGCCCAGTGGATGTAATATGTGTAATAGCCGTGATAGCCTAGTGTAAGTTGCTTGCTTATTTATTTCCTTGTTGTCTTGTTTATTTGTTTGCTTGTAGTCAGTGTAGTTCTTTTTCTGCGGTTTGCTAGTGGCTGCAATAACCTATTTTTTAAAACTAGGCCACAATAACCATGGGCTAATATTTACTGTAGTGACACTCGGCCTCCTACGGGCCGTAGAAACAGTGGGCCTTCTATGGGTCGTAGAAACAATGGGCCTTCTACGGGTCGTAGAAACAATGGGCCTTCTATGGGCCGTATCATCAATGGGCCTTATACGGGTCGTATGATCGATTGGCCAAACATGGGCCAAACAGACCGCATTCTGGCCGTAAACGGGTTAGAGTTGGAATCGTCCGTGGCCGACCATAACGGGCCATCGTTAATCGGCCGTATTTGATGACGCTATGAAAACGGCCTAACGTATTAACGGACCACAAACGGGCCGACTGTAACCACGGGCTGAATTTGGCCCACAAGCAGAAAATGACAGTAACGGGCCGTAAGTAAACGAATGCTGGAAAATAGCCCAAGAATAAATGGGCTCTGAGAAGGCCGAAAGATAACATGGGCTGGAAACAGCCCAACGGAATAACGGGCCTTTAATCGGTATAAAGTGATACACTGTTCTTTACGGGCCAGATTCACCATGGGCCGTTAATGGGTGTAAAGTGATACACTGTTCATTACGGGCCAGTTTCACCACGGGCCGTTAATAGGCCAAGAGTTACATAGGGCCTCATATGGGCCGAAAGACGTCATGGGCCATACATGGGCTAGAAGTGAAAATGGGCTGGAATCATATTGGATGGCCCAGATGACGCTACTGGGCCTAATTCGAACAGGGCGTAACGGGCCTTGGGTTAGCGGGCTGTAAATGGGCTATATGCAAACAGGCCGTTAACAGGCTTTCCATGGGCCGGACTACCACCTTTTGACCAAGTCAAACGGGCCGGCCTTTTCACAGGAATGGGCCTCTGTTGGGCCGTGCCACGTGTCGACGTATCATAGGCGCCTTCTGTCCAATGAGTGGATGACATCTGTCCCAGCGATGAGCCGACACGTGTTTCCTCCAGCCAATGATGATTTTACACGTGGAAAATCCCCATTGGTCGTGGCTGTTAACGGGTTATCGGATCCAAAACCCGACCCGATAGCTTAACGGCGTTCCGTTACGGTGGATGCCACGTGTCGGTCACCCTTGACGAAAGCACTTCTGTGACGTGCAATTTATCGTCATGGAAGTGGACACTTCCGTGATGATAATTTTGGTAATGTCATGGAACACTTCTACGACAACACAGGTATGACTATCTTGATTCTATCATAAAATCGTCATGGATGTACATGCATGACAGAAAACGCGACCTACTGTGACAAACACGTATCATCACGGAAGTGTATTTTTTTGTAGTGATAAAGCATATGAAAAACAAGTTTAAGCCTAACATACTTCCTATGCATAGGAAATTTTTAGGAAAACAAATTATCAAGACAAGCAACTTCCAGTATACGCAAAGGAGAAGAATAAAGCATTGACGATTTCAACATAACGAGAGGTAATTTAGTAACATGAAGATTTCTACAACCATATTTTCCTGTCTCATAATAATTACATGTAGGATCATAATCAAATTCAACAATATAGCTATTATATTAAATATTCTCTTCATGATCACTACTGCAGGATGCTGCTAACACGACACTATGAACAGAGACCCTTCGACGAAACTGTGTGCAATGCTATGATCGCAAACGGTGGTGTAAAAAACCTGTCAAAAAAGGTGCAAAAGGTTTGCGATGACGGATGCATCAAACACGGTTCAGATTTTAGTTGCGTGTGCGATGTAGGGCATACGGTTCAGTTCAATTAACTGTTTGCGATGAGGAGGAACAAAAGAAACGGGCAGCCAGATGAAGGTGTGTGCGATATACCGCATACGGTTCACTCGGATAAACTATTTGTGATTAGGCAACACAAAAGAAATGGTCAGCCAGATCAAGGTGTGTGCGATATACGACATGCGGTTCACTCGGATGAACTATTTGTGTTGAGACAAGAGAACGAAAACGGTTCAATATAACAAGATGTGTGTGATACACAGCAAACAGGTCTGTAATCAGAAATATGTGGGAAGACCGATAATAACACAGATGATTGCTTGTAATAAAACTTATGTGATATGCTCTGTCTACACAACATCTATTAGCCATTGGGCGATGGGCGGTCATCCGGGCACGCAATAAGGATGCGAAGAGGCATCATGTATCAGCAAGGACTAGTTGTTCCACCAATAGCTCATCTAAGAGAACTCTTAAGTTAATTGTGCTCAGGCTGGAGCAGCCATCAGATGGGTGACTGGATGGGAAGTTGTTTTGATGTTAAATTAACTGATAGGATGGGTCATATAGGTCAAATTAAATGACCTCTATGATCCATCCCATCTGTTAAATTAACCTCGAGGTCCTTGTTTTTTATTTTTTTTATTGCTTTAACACGTGTTAAAGAAGGTCCACCGCATTACTTTTTGACAATGTGCGATACGTGGCATACAGTTGATCCATCTAACCTGTTTGTGATGGAATAAGTCGTGTGTGTTGTGGGCAAACGCTTGCTAGTATACAACCATTTGCGATTGATGAATTCATCGCCTGGGTTCCCTAGTGTGGTCCGTGTTCATCTGATCATCATCTACTTCTTGTGCTAGCTCGATGTTTCTTATATGCTAAGTTTCCATTAATTGATGGCATTTATGAACACGCCACCATTTCCCGCCATTTCCTCACCTGTTTCCCGCCACCCAGCGATATTGCGCATAAACCTAGGCGGCGCGCGACGCACAGAGGCAACAAGCACAGCCTGTAGCACATCCACCTTTTCCAAGCATGCCAACCCACCAAAGCGCCGCCTCTGCCATCAACCTTGTCGACAAGGAAAACGAGCAGGCGCCACGGCCCGTCTAGTCTGAGGCGCTCCCCGACAATGCTATGGACGACACCATGATGCGTGTCATCGCCAGGGTTGAGCAGACCCTTGGCACATGGCGCTTCAGCGCCACAGGTCAAAATAGGCATGTCAGCGCTGACAGGCTGCAGCCTCACCGCACAACATGATCGATGGCGCGCCGCAGAGCAAGCTAGGCGCGTCCGCGCCGATAGGCTACGGCTCACCGCATGGCGAGACTGTTGGAGCGCCGCACAGCAAGAGCGGATCCATCGGCGCTTGCCTGCTATCGACAAGGCGTCGTAGCTGGGTACACGTCCCTCAGTACCCCCATTCCTCGCCAGGAGTGGGCAGAGGCCCTCTGCGCCGTACTTGCACCAGAGGCCGGCCGCGCCGTACTTGCACCAGATGCCCGCCGCGCCATTCGCATGGGTCGCGCCGTTCGCCTTGTCCACGGCCCGCTCGATGCCAACGCGCTGGTCGGTAAGCTCGACCACCTCCTAGGCCCAGGTGTCCACCTAGGCGCAGTAGAGGAACATGGCCATCGCATCCTCGAGTTGGTGATCTCCGATGAAATAGCCAACTTGGAGCTTGAGATCACGCTCCAGATGTACCGCGAGTGTGTCGACCGCTTGGACGAATGCCTACACGAGTTCATGCAGAGCCAAGAGCTATCGTATGCAAGGGTTGCTGGTCATGGTCTCATGGACGCGTTTTATTTTGTTGAGTCGTTTCGACATGGATAGCTATGTATTCACAGCAATCATAGTATTGCTCTGTTTCAATGTGTGTAATCTTTTTTCCGTTCTTATATGTTCTGTTTCAATGTGTCTATATACGCTTTCCATTCTGTATATGTGCATGATAACAGCTAGATTCAAATTAGTATACAAAAACGGATAGAAAATGGAATTCATAATATATATATATTGTTCATTAGTTCATCACAGAATATATATATATATATAATACCATCACATATACGTGATGATACTTAACTACTAGGTACAATGCATAAAATTGAAAACGAACAATACTAAAACCAATAATCCCTCCTGGGGCCAGTATTCCGGCAGCCCCTCGCCAGCAGCTCCCTGGTGCATGATGACTTCCTAGTGCGGAGGCAGTACTCCGCCTCCTCCGCCTCGCAGTGCTTGACATACCGATCTGCCTCTTGCTGGCGGACGAGCGCGAACGATCTTGCCATTTTGCTGGGCGCCCACTGGAGCTCCTCGTCGATGGCACGCTGGAGCTTATCGGCCCACCTCCACGCAGCGATGAGGCGCCCAGCGCCTTCGACCTTCCTCGCGAAGTACCCATCTTCGTACACCTCCTCCGCACGATGACGCGCCCGCCCCCAAAGCTCTGCCACCTCCTTTTCCAAGCGGCATCACGGGCTTCACGGGCTACCCGGTACCTGGCTTCCTCCTCCGCCACCTCCTTGTTGAACGCCACTTGCCTGGCTTTCTCAGCCGGCGGCAGGGACTTACATAGACAAAGATTGCACTGGCCCCAAAACCAATCCAAAGTTGAGGGGTCCGGTGCAACCTCGTCAGGCGGCGCGTAGGGGTCCTCGTCGCTGCTATTCGAGTGAGCTTCCTCGGGGGGCGGCGACTCCTCGTCGGCGCGTGGGCAGACCGGCGGCGCCATGGCAGAGATTTGAGAGAGAGAGAGAGAGGGCGAGCGAGCGAGGGGAGGATGTAGATGAGAATGCAGGCGGGACAACATGAGCAAGGTAGTATTTATTAGTGGCCGGAATCTAGATCGACGGGAACAGTACACACGCCGGTCGACGGAATTTACGAGTACTGTAGTTTGAATTACACATGATTCCCGCAGCAAAATCCGTGTGTGAACATAATAGCTGACTGTTTCCAATATAGAACCGTGTCTAATTAATGACACTCGCCACTCACCTACCAAACCACGAGCTGCAAGATAGAGTGTCAATCGTGTGGAGGCTGGTTGTCTTGCCAGATCTTTACATTTTCTTTTTTGAACACCAGATATTTACATCGTCTGATGATTTTTTAACAAGCAAACAAGTACACAAAAATATGATTTTTCAAACCGTTATGGTTAGCCGTTGCATGTAAATGTAGTTCAAATTTGAATTATGGTCATTAAATGGTTAGAAAATCACTTAAATTTCTTTAAAAGGTCAAATGACCCCTAGAATTTTCCAAATTTTCACATGATAGTTGTAGTAATGCACGTTAAACGTAGAAAAAAATTGAAGGCTGTAAGAGGAAGCTATCTCCTGTTCGTCATTGAACATGCATTGTTCCTTCTCGGAACCACGAGCCTTCTAGTGAGTTACTCCGGTTTGTGAGGGGTGTGTGTCCAAACTTTCGTCAAACATGCCAATTTTTTTACCACGTCATCATGGTGGCATGACAGTACATCAAGCAAGGTTTCATGTTTTTCTGATCATATTTTAAGTTTTTGGAATTAAAATGCCATGGCACTCCATGCATACATATGCATGTGTCCATGTCGTGAGACCAGTATGTTTGAAAATTCCTTCTAATTTACTGCACATGTAATTAACTCGCACACAAGTACACAAATATGATTTTTAAACTGTTATAGTTAGCCGTTGCATGTAGATGTACTTCAAATTTGAATTACGGTCATTAAATGGCTAGAAAATCACTTAAATGTCTTCAAAAGGTCAAATGACCCCTGAAATTTTCCAAAATTTCACATGAAAGTTGTATTAGTGCATGTTACACGTAGAAAAAATTTGAAGGCCGTAAGAGGAAGCTATCTCCCGTTCGTCATCAAACATGCATTGTTCCCTCTCGGAACCACGAGTGAGTAGGTCCGGCTTGTGAGGGGTGTGTGTCCAAACTTTTGTCACACATGCCAAAAATTTTACCACATCATCTTGGTGGCATGACATTACATCAACCAAGGTTTCATGTGTTTTTGATATTTTTTAATTTTTTGGAATTTAAATGCCATGGCACTCCATGCTTAATTGTGTCATAGCCGTTAGACCAATATGTTTGAAAATTCCTTCCAATTTACTGCACATGGAATTAAATCGCACACAAGTACACAAAATATGACTTTTCAAACCGTTATGGTTAGCTGTTGCATGTACATGTAGTTCAAATTTCAATTACGGTCATTAAATGGCTAGAAAATCACTTAAATGTCTTAAAAGGTCAAATGACCCCTGAAATTTTCCAAAATTTGACATGACAGTTGTATTAGTACTACAATTTTTTTCGTACATTTAAAACACCATCCGTTGCCACTTTACTCCAAATTTGTCTTTCACAGCTAATAAAAAATATCTACAACATCACACACAGTTGTTTTGTAGGAACCGTTTGCGATGAAAATATCTGGGTCTATTTAAGTCTTCCTCCTTAAGCTTCGCCGGCTCATCTGCTCCAGTGCCGACAACCCCCAAATCCACGAATCCCGATCCCCATTCCTGCACCCCCTTCTTGCAAAGATGACGTCATGGAAACGCTTCGTGAAGGCCCTACAATGGCCGCGTCCCACGAGCGCGGCCGCCTACGCCGAGAGTGCCGCCGCATCCGCATTGAGCGCGACCGCTTCTGCCGAGAGGGCGTCTGCGGCAGCCGATAGGGGAGCTGCAGCAGCCGAGGCGGCTGCAACTACTACTGCGACGGCGGCTCCAAACGCCGAGAGTGCTCGAGCTGCCATCCGTGCCGCCGATGTCGCCCTGGCCCGGGTCAAGGCCATCCACGCCAAGATCAAGGATGCACACGCCAAGATATTCTAGTCCACCTCGGAATCCAGCATGCAACCCACGTCCGAAAATGCGGCGGTGGCCATGGAGCACCTGCTTCCTCGTGAGGTCGCCGAGCGGGAGCTGGAGATGCAGAGGCGGCGGAGATCGAGGAGCGCCGGGAGAAGGAGTTGCGCGTGGCCGAGGTCGAGGTAGAGAAGAGTCTGTCCATCGAGGAATAGGCGGTGGAGTACCAACGCGAGCTCTGGCGCAGCCACTACTATGAGTACTACAACCTTGAGGGCGGCGCCGAGGACGAGGACGCGGTCGACTTCAGCAGGGGGACGCGGAGTCCACCAACGGCGGCATGTCGTCAGGACAAGTCATCGATGTCTCATCTCACACCGTCGACGCATAGGCCGGCGCAGCGGCGGATTTGTTAAAATTATGCGTACTTAGGCTTTGTTTTTAATGCTGGTCTTTTGTTAGAGCAATGTTTAGGTCAACTAGCTCTGTTTAATTACTAAAATTGCTCGATTCAGTAAGTGTGGTCTGTCTGCTGTACGCTCTTTTGTGTGCCCAAATTAGCAAGCGATGTTAAATTATGCAATGACGTACCCGGGGAAATTTCCACCAAAATTTGAATTATCAAACTCATCCCATGCGCGTAAAGCAGAAGAATCGTTTGTGATGCACACAATCGTTCAAAGTGAATGGTCCGGCGGCACCGCGCACAAAGTTTCCCTCCACATTTCCAAAATTTTGGCCTACCGCCAAAATATCTACCCCCGCTCCCTCCCCCCTTCCCCACCCCCTTTTCTTCCCGACCACGGGTCACATTTCCCCTGTTTCCTCCTTCCTTCCTTCCTTCCTAAGCTATAGCCGCTTCGTCGCTTGCTTCCTCGCTCTCGCCGTCTCGCATCCTACCGCCGGGGTCGCCATGGTCTTCTTCAAAGACCTCTCCAGCGGTTCCTCCTCCAGCGACGACTCCTTCACCACCCGGGTATGCCTCTCTTCTCTCTCTCGGGCTATGACTTGGAATGAAGGATTTTTACCCGGCGGTCGATTTGAGTCATTTCTTCCTCTTGTAGCTCCCTAGGACCATCAGTGGCAACGAATGGAGCGGGTGGCTGAAGATCTATATGCTCATTGTCACCATCAATCTCCATGCGTGAAGCTAGTTGCGTTTGAATCTGTGGACAGTGGGAGGAAGTTTCTGGCATGTGCAGAGAAGGTTAGCCCCTCTTTAGTTGTTACAAATCCTTTGTTAGATGTGATTCAGACACTATCACGGTCCCAACCCATTCATACCACACCTTCAACCAAACGCATCCTAAGACGGTGTCACAGTTTGTACCTAGTATCTAAATTGTTGCCATCTCATCAGCGGTGCCATTAGAAAATTATTTGGCACCGCTTCAGCAATTTGTGCAGCCAACTTTGATCCACACATCCGAGCGGCCAAGCAGTAAAATATTAAATCTTTATGGCATGAAGGAACTGGGCATCGGAGCAACTAGGTGCTCCGGAGTCCGGGTCCCTGATTTTTTTTCCGCTGCATCGGCTCGCCAGTGCAGGGCACCGGTGCGAGATGTAGCAACAGTTGTCTTTACACCAGTTTTGACATACATAGTGGATGGCCTTAGTGCTATTAGTTCTATGTTACTAAATTTGTGTATGTACACACCTGTTAGTATCAATTTGTTGTCATCCAAACACTGTCGCTATGCTGTTGCAGTTATATTTACCTTCCTCATAAAATGTTCAATTTGTTATTTATTGTACATGAGTAAGAACTTGTAGCATTGTTGTAGTTAATTATAGCTTCTGATGTTTCAGAATTGGTTGTTGTCTCAGTAGCAATTAATTCATTTGCGCATTGATCATTTTGAGAAGGTATGTCATAATTAACATGTTTCTTCAGTTTTTCAAAATAAGCATTGGTGATTTCCTATGTTGCTATAAATCCATTTCCCCTACAATTATTACTGATCTAGTTCTAAATATTATAGGATGAACGGAAGTGTTCTTACATGGAGTGGGTTGATCAAGAGTGGCCACAGTCTTTGAAGATGTGCCTAGCAAAGCTCTGGAGCATGTATGAGGAAGAGAACAGAGGTAGGCTTAGAGAAAGTGTTGTCAACGCTGAAGAATATTTGAAGATGCGGGATATAAAGAGGAAGGTGGAGAATGAGCTCGGAATTTTTTAAATCAGACTTTGCTAAGATGGTGTTGACGAAGGAGGAGGCACTTTTCCAGTTGGCCCGTGCAAAACAGGTTCTTACTGAACTGAAAGCAGAGGTGGATAAGACAAGCCTGGATGATCTCGATTAGGGAAATGAATATATTGTTCGAATATTGTTCTTATGAAGTTGAACTAGCTATATGTTGTAATGTCTTGTTTTCATGTAGCTATCGTACTGTGATGTTATAATATATTTATGTGCCTGATATGAAATTGGCAAACAGTTGTTCGATATGAAATGTGAACTTGCGTAATACTGGAATTATTAATTGTAAACTAATAAACCTGCTAAATGTGTCATGGAACTTTGCAAACGGTTCTAGCAGTAAAAGCGCTTGTGATGGATAGCCCAATGCCACACAGTTTTCTTCATCAAATCATGTGTGATGTAGTTGATAAAAGCAAACAGTTAACCAAGGCAGAGCGTGTGTGATAGTTACACCTTTCACACGCGATCCTACACATAAAACTGTGTGGGATGTACATACGAACGAAAACATTTTCCCTGTATTGACTGTGTGGGATGTACATAAGAACAGAAACGTATTCCTTGGATTGATTGTGTGTGATATACATATGAACAGAAATGTTTTCCCTGGATTGACTGTGTGGGATGTACATAAGAACGGGAACGTATTTCTTGGATTGACTGTGTGTGATATACATACGAACGGAAATGTTTTTCTGGGATTCACCGTGTGGGATGTGCATACGAACGGAAATGATTGGGTTTCGATGCCTCGCCCAATCGCACACGAGCTCATTTTGCCCAGCCTGTGTCCCAGGAGGGCCTATCCCCGGCGGTTTACGAGTCATGTGGGAAGGACCCCCTATCGCCCACACTCACTTGGCGACGGTACCAAATGCCGTCGCGAAAAGGGGTTAAAACCGTTTGTATAGCACCGATGCATACCAGTGGATCCACATGCATGAAAGTTTTATAATTTTCCAAGATAGTGGGATTATCATCAACTAAAGCCATGGCCTCTTCAAACCCACTTTTATCAAAAAAATCATAAGATTGAACACTCTCCAAATATGTGGGATTATTTTTACCTAGAGTTGACACTCTTCCAAACCCACTTCCAATATTATTGCAAACATATTCATCATGAGGCTTAAATAAGTTTTCAAGATCATAAGAAGCATTATCACCCCATGATCATGACAATAAGTAGTGGACATAGCAAAATTAGCATCCCCAAGCTTGGGGTTTTGCATATCATTAACACAATTTAAATTAATATAATTTATAATAACATCATTTCAATCATGCTTTTCATTCAAGGAGCTATCGTGAATCACTTCATAAATTTCTTCTTTTAACACTTCATCACAATTTTCAGATTCACGAATTTCAAGCAAAACTTCATAAAGATAATCTAGTGTACTCAACTCACTAGCAATTGGTTCATTATAATTGGATCTTTTAAAAAGATTAGCAAGTGGATGTGGATCCATAAACTTTTTGCTTTCTGATTTGGAATAAACATGCAATTATAGCAAACAAATCAGGTAAGACATCAAGGCAAACGAAAAGAAGGCAAATATTTTTGTATTTTTCTGAAAATGTTTTCGAAGTGGGGAGAGGAAAATGAGAAGCAAATGGTGAATAATGTAATGCAAGAGATGAGAGTTTATGATGGGTACTTGGTAGGCTTGATGTAGATCCTCCTCGGCAACGGCGCCATTTCTTCCTGGTACTTCTTGAGATTGCGTTGGTTTTTCCCTTGAAGAGGAAAAGGTGATCCAGCAAAGTAGAGATAAGTATTTCGCTCAGTTAAGAACCAAGGTATCAATCTAGTAGGAGGTACACACAAGTCTCCAATGATAGCACCTACACAAATAAACAAATACTTGCACCCAACGTGATAAAGGGGTTGTCAATCACTTCACGGTTACTTGCAAGGATGAGATCTCGTAGAGATAGGTATAAAAGATAAATAAAGGTGCAAAATAAAGTAAAGATAAATAAATTGTAGCAAGGTATTTTTGGTTTTTATGTTTTATAGATCTAAAAATAATATGATAAAAATATACCCGGAGGCCATAGTTTTCACTAGAGGGTTCTCTCTTGAAAGAACACATACGGTGGGTAAACAAATTACTGTTGAGCAATTCATAGAAAAGCGCATAGTTATGACGTTATCTAAGGCAATGATCATGAATATAGGCATCACATCCGGGACAAGTAGACCAAAACGATTCTGCATCTACTACTATTACTCCACACATCGACCGCTATCCAGCATGCATCTAGTGTATTAAGTTAACAAGAACGGAGTAACGCCTTAAGCAAGATGGTATGATGTAGAGGGATAGATCCATTCAATATGAAATAAACCCCATATTATTATCCTTGATGGCAACAATACAAATACGTGCCTCGCTACCCCTTCTATCACCGGGCGAGGACACCGCAAGATTGAACCCAAAACAAAGCACCTCTCCCATTGCAAGAGAAATCAATCTAGTTGGACCAACCAAATCAATAGATCGGAGAGAAATACAAAGCCATCTTAATCATGCATAAAAGAGTTCAGAGAAGACTCAACTAATATTCATAGATAATCTGCTCATAAGTCCACAATTCATTGGACCTCAACAATCGCACCGCAAAATAAGATTACATCGAATAGATCACCAAGAACATCAAGGAGAACATTGTATTGAAGATCAAAGAGAGAGAGAATAAGCCATCGAGCTATTAGCTATGGACCTGTAGGTCTATGGTAAACTACTCACACATCATCGGAAGGGCTGCAAGGTTGATGTAGAAGCACTCCATGATCAAATCCCTCTCTGGCAGAGTAGCGGAAAAGGCCCCAAGATGGGATCTCACGAGGACAGAAGCTTGTGGCGGCGGAAAAGTATGTTTGGTGTGCCCTCCGGTATACAGGGAATATTTGGGTATTTATGGAGCTAAGATTTGGGTTGGAGGAGCCACGGGGGGGGGGGGACAAGCTCATAGGGCGCCCCCCCTAGGGCACACCTGGTGAGCTTGTGGCTCACCAGTGGGGCTTCTGGCCTCCTCTCGAAGCTTCCTAGGTGTCTTCTGGTCCAAGAAAAAATGTCAAAAAGTTTTGTTTCTATTTGGACTTTGTTTGGTATTGATTTTTTTATAAAAGACAAAGACATGAAAGAAACAGCAACTGACACTCGGCACTAGGTTAATAGGTTAGTCCCAAAAAATGATATAAAATAGCATAATAATGCATATAAAACATCCAATATGGATAATATAATAGCATGGAACAATAAAAAAATATAGATACGTTGGAGACATATCACATGTCGAAGAGGTAATCAAATCGAAGGAAGAACTTATCCGCGGGGAATGTTTGGACATGCAACCTTTGTTGTGGCACGTTAACCATGTAGAGCCGGTATCTTGGATTTTTCGAGACGAGAAGGCTTTTCTCTCTCAATAGTACATCATCATGAAGTCTCCTTAGTTCGCCGTCTATGGCCTCTAGCGCTGCCTTAGGTAGGATCGGATCACCGGGGACATGGAATTTCGCCGCACCTTTGATAGGTATATAGTCTGCAATCCGAGGCGGCGGAACCGGCTGGCAGATAGAAGCAGCTTTGGTGCCACTAGGGCCTTTCGTCGATCTCTTCCTGTGCTTCTTTGGTACCGGAAGTGAGCCTATCATACCGTCCCCGACCACCGCCCCCAGTGTTTTCGGGCTCAGCATTGCACGACCCTCGCGTTGTTGTTGCTGGGTTGAGGCAGCATCTGGAGGTGTGTCCTGCGAGGATTGCAGGAAGAGATACTTCTTGCAATTAGCCTTAAGACGTTCCTGCTCTGGCAATTCAGACATCAACTCATCACGCTCAAACCCCGAGTCATACTGCTGAGCCATCAATCCTCCATCATCATAGCCGCCGGTATTGAGATACCGTAGAGGGTCATCATCCTCGTCCATGGCATCATCCATTGCTTCTTCGATGGTAGTGACATCATCATCCACTAATGGAGACTCTTCCTCACGTCGTTGGCTATCACCCGGCATGACAGACATCGCTAATTGGGTAGGTGGGGTGTTGGTGTTCATACCTTGTTGAGGCTGCTTGGTCGTTGGTGTCCTCTCGGCCGCCTCCAGACAAAGGAGACTCTTCGGCCACAATAGGACCCAACTCTTGCAATCGCCAAGCCGCCACAGGGTCTCATCGTCATCTCCCCCTAGTGTTACCATAGGAGCCAAATTCCCGTGGCCCGCTTTGACACTGGCAACGGAAACCTTGAAGATGGCAGGGGCATCGGACGGTTGTGGAACAAGTGTTCCTTCAGCTTCACTATCATCGCCTTTCCCGCATCCACCTTCTGGCTGCTAATGGTGTACAATATGGTGCACAGGGTTTCGTCGGCCTGCGAAGATATGTCTGCGATGTGAGACGTCCGGAAGGCAATGGAAACGGGAGATTATATATATATTTATAGATGAGGGTTGGTGTGACAGGTAGTTATTGTGAGGGCATCGAGCTCAGCCAAAGACGAAGCCCCGCCGAGCACGCCGGAGACGGAGGACAGGTTGCTATGAGCAGGTGTGGGAGCAGGTGCTGGTGCAACATTCACCGAGTTGCTCCCGACGAAGCTGGGAAGGGGAAAGTCCGCTGCCTCTTTATCTGGATGTTGCTTCGCCCAATTGATGACAGCCAGAATCAAGGCACCAAATGAAGATACCATTTCTCTCTGCACGCAGCTACCGCTGCTTTGCCTGCCTCGCTCACCAACTCAGGTTGTATCGCTTCTTTGGTCTCATCTAATTTCTTATTGACCGCAATCTCAACCTTCTTGTCGATGTTCATTTTGTTTAACTTCCATCTCTGCTTTCTCTCCTCGGCATCCTCATGGTAGTAGTATTTCCACATGGCCCCGTCTCTGACGCCTTGCACGCGTCCATACGATGGCCGCTTGTCCAACGGGAGTCCTTTCATTATGTTCAAGGCCCGGTTGAAAGGGGTGTCCCACTTGGGCCTCGCCGACGACTCAGACGTCGAGTCACTTTCGACTGCAATCCTGTGCTGCTCTTTCTGCAAAAGGAACATGGATCATTTACAAATGTGACTAAACATGTAGCCGAATTGATCAGAAGCTAAAATAAGGTGGTAAATTAATAATTACCAGCAGTCTCATGAACTCCCTCGTGGGCACGTCCGTTTTGAAAACCTTGTTGACTCTGTCCCAAGTGTACCAGACCCTGATGAAGTCATGCACCTGCGGGACGGTGAACTCCGCCAAGGGGTCTGGGAGCCCCAGACTTTCACGTTCTGCATCCTCTTTGGCCCGTATGTGCCTCTTGCCCGAGTAACCACGACTTCCGAGGCAGTGGTACCCCATGTTCCTTTCTTGAAGCCCCTTCATGTACTCCAACTTTTCTTTAGTAGTGCAAGTCGCCTTGAAAATTTCGAACTGCTCTTCCATAATTGTCGGATTATCCTTTACAATCTCGGAGTAGGGTTCCTTTTTGCCGATCTGACTTATCACCCTTACTTTCTAGGCAGACAACGCGCTGCTAAACTTGCCCATGGCTTTGTTGTTTATCTTCTTGATTGCCGGGTCTAGCCACGGTGATGGATGTTCGATTCATCTCGGTCGGGGAACAAGAATCTCTGATGCAACTTCATTAGGAGGAAGTGCTCCATATTTGGTATCTTCCTTAAGTTATCACGTTGATGGTGGCGGTTTCCCATAGGATGCATCCTATTTGATTGTCGTAGCAACTGCGCGCTTCATCAGGCTTTGGCTCGAAATTTTCGAGGTCCACCGCCATGACCACCAGTATTATAGTGTCGAGCTGGTTTGGGCGATGTATCCTCTTCGCTTTTGGTTCTCTACCAGCATCGGTGCCAATGCCGGTGTCGGTGTCGGTGCAACCCTCGGATGTGACAGGGGGGCCTGCAACCGCCGTTGTTCGTCCAGATACTCGAAAAAGTTGTGTGCCGCCTAATAGACGTCTTCACAGTTACCAGAACCCCCACCTTCATTGTTGTTAGCCATGTTTCCTACGATTAAGTCTGCTCGCTTAATTCTAGACCTAATAAAATGAATAATGACATAAAAAAGGGCATATGTTTTACTGAAATGTTGATTCATTCTCGTTCCAGCAAATCCTGGACACTCGATATATCCTAGTTTCTAGCACAAGTCATGCTGAAATTCACGGAAAATTTGGGCATGACCTTTGCTAAAAAGTGGATAAATCGAGCGCCTGAAATTTTCCAGAACGGAAATGAATCAACAATCTGGCAAAACATAGGCCACTTGAAATCAAATTCCCTGCAAACAATGTTCAAATATCCATCTTCGACACCGCAACACATGTCCAAATATACATGAGCAACCACATGTCCAAATTTCAGAAGCTAACTCGAAAACTAAGTGTAGAACAAAATTCAGTTAACTACTAATAAAACAAAATTCAATTAACTTTAGTGCTCTATCATGATGAAATGAACAAATTCAGTTAACTACTAATTTCATTCATTTAGGTCATTCAGTTAACTTCTAATCATATAAAATTCAGTTAAATTCACCTAATTAACCTAATGTACCACTACTACTAGCAGCAACTGCAACATATATGAACATCTAGTTAACCTAATTAATATCTACTGGTACCACCACTACTAGCAGCACGAATACAAATATCCTAGTAATTAACCTAGTTATAGTAATGTACCAAACTAATAACATTTTCTTCATTTTGTTCATTAAAAAACATCTATGAAAACAAAAACTCTAATTAAACCCTACCGCCCTAGTTAAACCATACTGCCCTAACTTCTCTAACCTAATGCCCTAGTTAAACCCTAGAACCCTAATGGCAGGAAGAACCGAGGCAGAGAGAGATAGGAGGGTGGGGGTTTACAGAGAGGGTGCTCGGGAGAGACGGCGGAGGGGAGGTGGAGGTCAGGGGAGATGCGGCTCCCAGGAGGGTCGGAGGCGAGGCGACGTCGAGGACGCAGGGGCGTCGACCACGAGGAGGCAGGCGGTCGACGGCGGGCTCCAGTGAGGGCGAGGAGGCAGGGGGTCGAGGGCGGGCTTCGGTGACGGCGAGGAGGTGAGAGGGATGGGGAAGAATGGGGAGTTGGGGAGAAAGGAGGTAGGCCCGCCCAGGGGTTAAATCAAAAGTAGAAGTAGCGCGGGTAGCTAAGTTAGCTATAGCGCGGGTTCAAAAAACGCGCTACTGCTATGGTGTTTAGCTATAGCTCGGGTACAAAATCCGCGCTACTGCTATAATTTTATTTTTATTCTTTTTACTTTTTCCTTTCCTTTCCTTTCCTTTTTTCTTTTCTTTTTATTATTTTTCCTTTTTTCCTTTCATTTCTTTTCTATTCCATTCTTTTTCCTTTTAATTTTACTTCAATTTTTTGTTACAAACCCGCTACTATTTCTCACATTTTTCTTTTTCTTTTATTTTCCTTTTTCTTTTCATTTTCTTTTTCCCTTTCCCCTTTTTTCTTTTTTTCTATTCCTTTCCTTTTGTTTTCATTTCCTTTTTCTTTTCATTTTTATTTCCTTTCTCCTTTTTCTTTTTCTTTTCTTTTCTGAAATACGACCTCGCCAGAACCATGCATGGTGGGAAGAAGGGTATACAATCACTACTACAGGATGCTGCTAACGCGACACTACAATCAGAGACCCATCGACGAAACTGTGTGCGATTCATTAATCACAAACAATGATGTAAAAAATCATCAAAAAAGATGCAAAACATTTGCGATGGTGGATAAACCAAACACGGTTCAGATTTTAGGTGCGTGTGCGATGCGGGGCATACGGTTGATCCATACGAACTGTTTGCGATGAGACAGAACAACAGAAACGGGCAGCCAGATCAAGGTGTGTCCGATATATGGCATACAATTCGCTCCGATGAACCGTTTGTGATGAGACGAAATAACAGAAACGGACGGCCAGATGAAGGCGTGTGCAATATACGGCACACAGTTCACTCGGATGAACTGTTTGTGATTAGGCAATACAAAAGAAACGGTCAGCCCGATGAATGTGTGTGCGATATACGGCATGCAGTTTACTCGGATGAACTGTTTGCGATGAGCCAAGAGAACAGATACGGTTCAACTTAACAAGATGTGTGTGATACGCGGCAAACAGGTCTGCAATCGGAAATGTGTGGGAAGACTGATAACAACACAGACGATTTCTTTTAACAAGCCATGTGTGTTGTGAGCAAACGATTGTTGGTACACAATTGTGAGTGATTGATGAAAACATCACCGACGGGTTCCATTGTTTAGTCCATGTGCGATGTGATTTGTTCTGTTCGCACAACATCTACGTACGCTCTGTCTACAAAGCATCAACATATATACTTAAAAAGATAGAATTGCATAACCAAATTAAGCATACAATTACACAAGTGACTACACACATAACATTTCCACACATCAAGTAAGCAATTACATGCATACTAAACTAGGAAAAACGAGGATATAATCATCTACTTCTTGTTGCGATGACGCTTGCCATTTCTCTGCTTCCGGCTGGATCCCTGGCCGTTTTGGGGAAGGAGGCACTTCCTCATGTCAACGATCCGCCTGTACACTTCGTAGCTCATGTACGCCTCCTTGGCCGCGTACACGACGTGAGCTTTGCCGAGTTTCTCCATCCAGGCCGAGTGCCAGGCACGCTTGTCCTTATTGCAGGAATCCTTCATGTCTCTGTAGTAGGGATCGATGATGGCCTCGGCGAGGTGAACCAGTGAGTCCTTCTCATGCTCGTTGCTGCCCCAGATCTTGTATTGGTCGTGGATGTCGACAAGATCCTAGCAGGTGATGCCCGAATTCTTGAGCACCTTTACATCGTTGGTGATGTCCACCATAGCGAACATGTAGTGGGGGCTGTTGACAAACCTGGCGAAACGCTCGCAAGGCCTTGTGACCATGCAGTAGTGGTAGACGAGGACGTGATTGCGCATGCACATCTGGGCGACGACGACCTTGGGACGAGACCCGGTACGAGCGCGGGTGTACTCGAGGTCGAACCCGACCACCTTGTACTTCTCCTCAGCAAGCAACAGCTCCACGATGTGGATGGAATGCTCCACCTAGACCGGGTTGTTGGTGTACACCACCGAGAGCTCCGTGAAACCTTTTGTGGGTGTCCACCACGGCATGCATGGTGAACTGCTGCTCGTCGTCGGCAGCGCTCGGAGCGCCATTGGAGCCACCCAGGATACCCTCTAAGAATTTGTCGTGGTGGGTGTGCTTCTTGCAATAGTGGGGCGCGATCGAAAGGTTGAAGAGACACAAGGGGTAAATGGCCGCTGTAATAAATGGAGGTCGGCCGGCCTGTAATCGTCACGTCTTGTCACCGCGTTTATAGCTGAGGACTCCAGTGCACGCTTGAGAACTCCACACGAGTTTAGTTTGACCACGCGTGGGCTCGAAGATGCGCCAAATGTATCATTGGTGAGCCTGTTCCCGCGCAACCGCGTAGTTTACCGCGCAAGCTTCCCGCTCGGCTAGTTTGGCCACGCGTCGGCTAGAAGAGGGGCAAATCATGGGTGTTTATAGGCAAAAAAGCTTTGTAAAATCGAAGTGTGTCGAATGACTTCGGTCATAAGTTTACCCGTGGGTGATGAGGTCAAAGTTACACAAAAGGGTAATGATGGACACTCGAATGCGATAATTAATTATGCGCTCTACAGGACACACGGTTGAAGAAACCAGCTGTGTACAATGATGTCGAAGATGAATTTGTTATCTAAAACTAAAACAGACACCGCCAAAGTGCATCAAGCGTTGGCGGTGCGAGGAAACCGGCTAGTTAGCCTATACGACTCTGCCTGTGCCTTGTACAGTTGTACTTGTGACTTTGTTTTTTTCTAAAAAATAATAAAAGTTTTTTGAGCGAAAAAACAATCTCTACCACTTAAAAAAACGTAAGGTTCTCATTTCACCTTTCTTCCCATCACCCCTTCATTCCAACATTCCCTGTATGATAATCAATCAACTTAAGTTACTTAGATTCGAAACCAATTCCACTTTAATTTACTTCCAAACTTCTGATCAAAATATAAGGTAATTCAGGGGCAGAATTTGACGAACATTTATTTACACAATCACATTATTATGGACAGGTAAATCATAAGCTAATATATTAGTAGAATATTTATATCCCGTTGCAACACATGGGCATTGTTCTAGTCTTTACCTAATAATAAAGCAAATTGGGTTTCTGCCCATACGTCGTTGGTATTTTGCAGAAAAGCCCTTGAATTTTCCGGAAATTGAACCCGCAGTACAATTTTAACTGTTGCTCGAACGCGGTCAATAGGGAGCTCGCCCTCGAGGCGAGGAGGAGGCCGCCGCGATGCCTACACGGGCGGGCACGATGGCGACCACTCCGGCCAGATCCGGGCGCGGGAACGGCAAGGGCAATGGAGGCTGGCCGGATCTGTAGGCCGCGGGGCGGTACGGCGCATCGGCCGACGAGGGAGCTCCAGGTGCCTATGGCAGAGAGAGGTTAGAGGGAGACAAGAGGAAGGGGGAGCAGGGGAAATGTGGCAGGGCTGCGGCGCTGCTCACCTGGGGCGGCGACAGCGCTCGGCTCCGGCGAGCGAAGCGACGGCCGGGTGGAGCATGCGCAAGCGTGGGGAGGCGCGGCGGCGAGGTTGGGCGCTGGTGAGGCACTTGTGCAAGAACTAGGGAAGAAGGGCAGGGAAAGCGTGCCCGCTCACCTGAGGCGGCGATGGCACTCGGCTCCGGCGAGCGGCGCGCCGGCAGGGCGGAGCATGCGCAGGCGTGGGGAGGCGCGGCGGCGAGGTCGGGCGCTGGTGAGGCGCCTTCTCAGGTGAAAGAACTAGGAAAGAAGGGAAGGGAGAGCGTGCCCGGGAGACTGAGATAAGGCAGAGGGTGAGGACACATAGGGGAATGTTAAATTGTGATCCAAATTATACCGTGTTGGACTAGACGTAGTACAACTGGTGTTGGCCTTTGCGTTGACGTTGACGCGTACGAGTACAACTCGTTTACTTGTCCTCCAAGAACTCTCATGTATTGCCCTCATATATACCCCATGTAGTCGCACCTAAGACGGCATGTCGTCTCGTGCTTGTAATACTCCTCCTCATAGTGATTGCGCCTTCGTGCGTCCGTGGTTTTCTCCCGCAAGGGTTTCCACGTAAAAATTCGTGTCTCGTTTATTTCTCGTTATTATCTAACAAATGGTATACAGAGCCAAGTTGCAGATACGAGATTTGAGACAAAAGAATTAGGGTTGCGGTTGGCGTCGCGTTGCAAGTCGCTGAGACCGATTTCGTCTGTGAACCGCCTCTGCGATCCATAAAATCGCAGGTTTCGCCGATCCGCCTGATCGGTTTTGCTTGGCTCGCCTACCCAGCGCTTCAAGTCCCGAGAGGATTCCTGTGTGTGAGCTCCACGTCGATCCGCTAGCCGCTGCTCTCGCGTAGCTGCTGATCGAGTAATTCAAGTAGTAGTACTACTTCTGATCACGTGAAGATTGAGCAAGCCCGTAGCAATCAGCAAGTACCTCCACTAGTACTCCTGTCCTACACGTGAAGGCTACAGGGTTACTTTTTCCTTCTCAAATTGCTACATCCACATCCAAACGATATCCAGGTGCTATTTACTCTGTTTGTTTAACCCGCGTACTAATTCTATCAAGATTTTTTTCTACCGGCTTGTACTACTTTGTGCACACAGATTAATCTACTCATGGCATCCATGAAGTACGATCTTCCGCTGTTGGACCGTGACACAAGGTTTACCCTATGGCAAGTCAAGATGCAGGCGTTGTTGGCACAGTCCGACTATGACGAAGCACTGAATAGTTTTGGGAAGAACAGAATTCAGGACTGGACTGATGAGGAGAAAAGAATTGATTGTAAGGCTCTGTCACAGATTCAACTCCATTTGCATAATAATATTTTGCAGAAGTTTTGAGCGAGAAAACTGCCGCCGCTCTATGGTTAAAGCTGGAAGGGATTTGCATGACTAAAGATCTCACCAGCAAGATGCATTTGAAGCAAAAATTATTCCTGCACGGGTTACCCGAGGGAGGTAATGTTTTGAATCATATTTCTGAATTTAAAGAGATCATATATGATCTAGCTGCAATGGAGGTTAAGTATGAAGAGGAAGATACTGCTTTAATGTTACTTTGTTCACTGCCAAGTTCTTATACCAATTTTAGAGACACCATATTATACAGTTGTGATACTCTCACGCTTAATGAAGTTTATGAAGCTTTGAACTCTAAGGAGAAGATGAAATTAATGGTGCCTCATGATGGTTCGGGTTCATCCCAAGCCGAGGGATTATCTGTTCGTGGCAGGACAAAGGAGAAGAACTCCAATAATGGAAACAAAGGCAAAAGTAAGAACGGCTACAGGGGTCGGTCGCAATCCAGAGACAAGAAATATTGCAGATATTGCAAGAGAGATGGGCATGACATCTTAGAGTGTTTCAAGTTGCAGAATAAAGAAAAGAGGAAAGGTAACAAACAAGGTGAAAATTCTGCTAACGTTGCTCGTGATGATAGTTCCGATGATGCTCTTGTCATTATTGCTGGATGTGCTGAGACCAATGATGAGTGGGTGCTTGACACCGCATGCACTTTTCATATGTGTCCACATAGAGATTGGTTTAATACTTTTGATTCCACTTCTGCTGCTGGTTCCGTTTTGGGTTTTGATAATTCACCATGCAAGATTGAAGGCATAGGTTCTATTCGAATCAAGATGTTTGATGGCATAATCAGAACTTTGACAGATGTTCGGTATATTCCGAAGATGAAGAGAAATCTAATTTTATGAGTGCCCTTGATGCAAAGGGATACAAGTATTCAGGTGGAGATAGTGTTTTGAAAGTCACCAAAGGTTCCCTTATTGTGATGAAAGGTGATTTGAGTTCGACCAATGGTCTTTATTACCTTCGAGGTTCTACCGTTTCAGGTAACGCTACTCCAGTTATTTCAAAGAATTTTGATTGTGATGCTGCTAACCTTTGGCATATGCGTCTTGGACATATGAGTGAACTTGGTTTGGCAGAGTTAAATAAGAGAGGTCTTCTTGATGGATATGAACCTGGTAAATTAAAAATTTGTGAGCATTGTATCTTCGGCAAGCATAAGAGGGTGAAGTTCAACACTTTGACTCATACAACCGAAGGCATTCTTGATTATGTCCATTCTGATTTATGGGGACCATCTCGCAAGAAGTCACTAGGTGGTGCTAGTTACATGCTGACTATTATTGATGATTATTCGAGAAAAGTTTGGCCTTATTTCTTGAAGCATAAAGGAGTGGAAGATTATGATTGAGAGACAAACTGAAAAGAAGGTAAAAATACTTCGCACTGATAATGGTATGGAATTCTGTTCTAAGCAATTTAAGAATTATTGCAAGTCTGAAGGCATTGTCAGACATTACACCGTTCCTTATACTCCTCAACAAAACGGTGTTGCTGAGCGTATGAACATGACCATTATTTCCAGAGCCCGTTGCATGTTGTCCAATGCAGGTTTGCATATGCGTTTTTGGGCTGAGGCTGCTTCCACTGCTTGTTATCTCATTAACCGTTCACCATCTATTGCTCTTAATAAGAAAACTCCAATTGAGGTATGGTCTGGTTCACCTGCTGATTATTCACAATTGAGAGTTTTTGGTTGCACTGCTTATGCTCATGTTGATAATGGAAAATTGGAGCCTAGGGTTGTTAAGTGCATCTTTCTTGGTTATAAGTCTGGTGTTAAAGGTTTTAAATTGTGGAATCCTGAAACCCAGAAGGTTGTTATTTGCAGAAATGTTATTTTTAATGAATCTGCTATGTTACATGATGTTTCATCTACTAATGTTCCCGTAGAAAGTGAACAACAGCCTATTGTTCAGGAGCCTACTGTTCAGGTGGAGCATGTTATTGATTCAGGTGATACATCTGGTAAGGAAATTGTTGATGCACATGATGATCCCGTCGTTGATGATGAACATGTCACTCCCACTCGAAATCAGCCTATTGTTCCACCCAGTTGGAATTTTGCACGTGACAGAGTTAGGCGGGGTATTAATAAACCTGACAGGTTAATTGAAGAGTGCAATATTGTTTCTTTTGCTTTATCTGTTGCAGAAGAAATTGAAGGTAATGTTGAGCCTTCTTCATATACCGAGGCTATTATTTCTGGTGATAGTAATAAGTGGATGACCGCTATGCATGATGAGATGGAATCACTTGAAAATAATGGCACTTGGGATTTAGTAAAATTGCCTAGAGAGAAGAAACCTATTCATTGCAAGTGGGTTTTCAAGAGGAAAGAAGGTGTTTCTCCTAATGATGAGACAAGATATAAAGCAAGGTTAGTTGCTAAAGGTTACAGTCAGATTCCAGGTATTGACTATAACGAAGTCTTTTCTCCTGTTGTGAAGCATAGCTCTATTCGCACTTTACTCAGTATTGTTGCCATGCATGATTTTGAGCTTGAACAATTGGATGTTAAAACTGCATTTTTACATGGAGAATTAGAAGAGGATATTTATATGGAACAACCTGAAGGTTTTGTTATTCCTGGAAAAGAAAAGCTTGTCTGTAAGTTAAAGAAATCTCTTTATGGATTGAAGCAATCCCCTGGACAGTGGTACAAGAGATTTGACACCTTTATGCTCTCTCAAGGTTTCAAAAGGTCTAATTATGATAGTTGTGTTTATTTGAAAACTGTCAAAGGTTCAACTATTTATTTGCTCCTTTATGTTGATGATATGCTTATTGCTGCAAAGAGTATGTCAGAGATTAATGAACTAAAAAAGCAATTGGGTAATGAATTTGAGATGAAGGATTTGGGTGCAGCAAAGAAAATTCTTGGCATGGAAATATCCAGAGATAGACCATCTGAAAAAGTGTATCTTAGTCATAAGGGATATATTGATAAAGTTCTTCGTTGTTTTAATATGCATAATGCCAAGCCAGTAAGTACTCCGTTAGCTGCACACTTTAAGTTATCATCAGCCTTAGGTCCTAAGTCAGATGCAGATATTGAGTACATGTCTAGAGTTCCCTATTCGAGTGCAGTTGGTTCACTTATGTATGCCATGGTTTGTTCTCGTCCGGATTTATCTTATGCATTGAGTGTTGTCAGTAGATACATGGCTAATCCTGGAAAAGAGCATTGGAGAGCAGTTCAGTGGATTTTCAGATACCTGCGAGGTACTTCTAATGCTTATTTACAGTTTGGGAAAACTAGAGATGGACTTGTTGGTTTTGTTGATTCTGATTTTGCTGGTGATTTGGATAAGAGAAGATCACTCACGGGTTATGTTTTTACCATTGGTGGTTGTGCTGTGAGTTGGAGAGCAACTTTGCAGTCTATTGTGGCTTGTTCCACTACTGATGCCGAGTATATGGCTATTTCTGAGGCATGCAAAGAAGTTATCTGGTTGAGAGGTTTGTATACTGGGCTTTGTGGAGATTCATCTTGCCCTACCATATTTTCTGACAGTCAAAGTGCCATATATCTTACAAAGAATCCAATGTATCATGAGAGGACAAAGCACATTGATGTCATATTTCATTATATTCGAGATGTTGTTGCTGAAGGCGATTTGAAGGTATGCAAGATAAGTACTCATGATAATCCTGCTGATATGATGACAAAGCCAGTTCCGACCAATAAGTTTGAGCTTTGCTCAGGCTTAGTTGTTATTTCTCACTAGTCCTATGGACTTTGACGCACAAGGTGTTTATGCTGATTTGGATGGAGTTATTTACTTTCTTCTGACTACTGGAGGGAATTTGGATCAAGGTGGAGATTGTTAAATTGTGATCTAAATTATACCGTATTGAACTAGACGTAGTACAACTGGGGTGGGCCTTTGCGTTGACGTCGACGCGTATGAGTACAACTCGTTTACTTGTCCTCCAAGAACTCTCATGTATTGCCCTCATATATATCCCATGTAGTCGCACCTAAGACGGCCTGTCGTCTCGTGCTTGTAATACTCCTCCTCATAGTGATTGCGCCTTCGTGCGTCCGTGGTTTTCTCCCGCAAGGGTTTTTACGTAAAAATCCGTGTCTCTTTGTCTCGTTTATTTCTCGTTATTATCTAACAAGCACGAGCAGGGTGAGGACACATAGGGGAAGCTTTGCAGGGGAAGAGAAGCAAGCTCGAGCTGTGCATGTGCGTGCGGGCTGGCAGAGCAACCGAGCAGGGCGGCCCGTCAGCAAGAAGACAACAGCGGCGTGCAGCATCGGCCTTGGCCAAGGTGGCCACGGACCCGCGGTGAAGCCTTTGATGCGGTAGAGCTTGCCCTGGTCATCCTTGATTTGGCTCGCCGAAGGTGGAGCTTTGGGGATTAGGTGAGGCGACGGAGGTGGGTTGGGACTTGGGAGGCGACAAAGGTGTAGCAACCACCTCCATCTAGAAGCACCGAGGAGCGACGTGGTAGGAGGAACGGCAAGAGGCAAGCGATGACGTGCACACGGGCATGGCAGCCAGGGGGAGGGCAAAGAGGCAGACACCAAACACACGGCAGCACGGGGTCGCAGCCGGGCATCATCGGCGCTCGCCGCAACAAGCGCGGGGTCGCAGCCGGGCATCATCGCCGCTCGCCGCAACAAGCGCGGGGTCACAGCCTGCTCTGCCATGTGCTACTTCAATTACGAAAACCAGATAGAGATGAGAGAGATGGAGCGACAGAAAATAGAACGAGCGGTGGAGGGTGGAGATGAAATGATAAGCTTTGAAGCGTGGCCTTCTCTGCTAGAGCGAGGCGTACACGTGACAGGATGACTAATGGTGTACGTGCCGGCTGGAACACACAGCCAAAAGTTGTTTATCTCAGATTTTTTTAATCCTTCCCTGTTAATTAAGAAAAGGAGGATGCACAATACATACTTTAGGGTTTTTTAACCTAGTATAATTGAAACCACTCACAAACACGAATATATACTCATTTCTTGAACGCACACATGCACACGACTAACTTTATGAACACCTTCAGCAAGAGAAACGTCTTCTCTCACTAAACGAACATCGATGAAAGTCTGAAATAAAATTAAAATAATGCGGGCCACAGTGTCAAGTCTAGGACTTGGATTCTGGTGGGTTAGGATACCACTATCCTTATAACTATCCAACCACAGGTACTTCGCATTTTGAACCATACATCTATATGCGCACGAACGAGAGTATGGGAGAGACCCATGGGAGAAAGTATCATTTTTCCTTGCGTTTGGGCCAAGCCCAAATAGGGCAAAAAAACATTAGGAAAGAAGATAGATAATCTTTCAAATCAAATAATCTTAAGTGAAAACAGAAAACCTAAATAATCAAAATCTTTAGGATTCAAATCTTTTGATAATCTAAAAGATCCTTTAAATTAATTATTAAACTCTCAGGAATTACACTGTATGTTTCTCCCGCTAAAAGAAAATTTCATGCAACATTATTATTCCATCCGATGTCAGTGTAGAGCTGAAATATGCGCCAACAAAGGACGTTGCGATAATTCTACACTTACGGGCAACATGACACGGAAATCACCTACGGACTCTTCTCCGCCAATCTCTCCCACCCCTGATTTTCAATGCGGGTCCCATCCCCTCCTGCTTTTCAATCAATGTTTCACAGCTCAGCCCGTAACAATATTCAGTAGGAATCAGGGTGTAAGTGTAGCATTTCTCAGGACATTGGGTTGGCCTCTTCACATCAACACTTCATGATCCAAAAAAAATTTGCAACCCGTGGGAAAACACGCGAATATGCATCTTATAAAGACGAGGGTAACCTTATTTCAACGCTTGTGAGAATTGGATATAAGTGGTGTGTAATGTCACGTGAAGTAGGTTTTGTGATTCTTTTGCACATCAACATAGGACATTGCACACTGATTTAAATGCATGGTAAAGGAGGACGTTACCAGGATTGTGGGGTAATTATGCAGCTTGACATGCAAGATAAATGATAGGAAGTATAGTAGGAGTTCCCGTAATAAAAGGAGACGACGTTGCACAATGATTTAAATACATGGTAAAGGACGACATTGCCGGGGTTAAAAAAGGAGGACCTTGCCGTTGGCATTAATATTCCTTACTAAATTTACGTGAATTTTATTTTCTGCTCAAACACACGATTTAGTTTTTATTAGTTATTTAAATCCCATTACCTTTAATGATCTTTATATTGTCATGATGCTATGAAGAAATCAAAGTTTTTCCATAAAAGATGTTGTCAATCAGCCGAATTGTACCCCATGTTCGATATTCAATTGATACATCGTTCTTCCAGCTATTAATATTCCGGACCCGGCCAACCTTTGTTCATAGGAACTAGAAATATTTCTCCGGACGTTGCCATCAACATTAATATTCCTGACTAAATTTGCATTAATTTTATTTTTCATTGAAACACACGATGAAATTTTTGTAATTATTACATTTTATTACTTTTGATGTTCTTTATATTGTCATGATGTTATTAATACATCAAACGTTTTTTCGTAAAAAAACATTGTCAATCAGATCAATTTAATCTGAATCGTACCCCATGTCCTAAGATCCATGTGGTGAACTCGTGATCCTCAACTGATACATATGTTTTCCGACATAAGAACCATTGTCCCCTGACATAGTTCCTTGACCCGGTCAACCATGGCTCATAGGAACCGAATTTTTTTCTGTTGCAACGCACGGGCATTTGTGCTAGTAATAAAAATAATAAAAGTTGAAACCAAGAATAACAACAATAAAATCTCCCATCAATTTGAAAAAAGAAGAGGAAAAGAGCCCAACATGCAGTCTGGTTTTGTAACGGGCAAAACCTCGCGGAGAGCCCAATAAAGGGCATCAGCTGCTTGGAACAGCCCAATAGATGATTGGATTCCGAGTCGTACGCGACTCTCCCACCTCCACAAATCCACAGCCGACCCTCCCCTCCCCTCCCTCATCCATCTCCGGCTACCTCCCAGCTACCGACGAATCCCAACCATCTCACCCGCCGCCGCCGCCGCCGAAGCCGAAGCCGCCACGAGTTCATCATCTACCGAGTGTCGTCATCCCGTCTTCTTTGGGGGTCTCCGCGAGCCGCCCGCGCTCTTGGAAGCCGAGGAGGTCCTGGGTTCGCCATCCTGCGTGTGAGTATCTCTTTCTGTCTCTGCGTACATAGATTCATCTCGCCAGTTATTAGTTAAGTGGAGGCAAATTACTATTTTGAGACCCTTTTTGCTATTAGGTGCGGAATAGATGAGAATGTACTCTGACGAAATCGTGTACGTTAACGATAGGGTTTTCGATGATCTGTGTGATTAATGGCCATGGAAAATTCTTTGTGTAAAATAGTTCTAGTCTAGTTCTACTTGGCCCCATAGAAATACAAGTGTATGGTGGGTTGCATTTATCCGCATCAGCGATTTGGAGGGATTAAGTTATCGGGGGGAATCCTTAGGCTAGATAGTGGAAAAGGCTCAGTGCAGGTTGTCTGGACATCACAGTGGGGACTCTCTTAATTGAGTACATGGTAAAACTATCAGCCACTCTCGAGGTTTGCTTGCGTGCCATTACTTGTCACTTGTCAGACGCACTGATAGTAACATAGTAGAATTTGTCGACCTTGAGAGCTTAATTGGGCATTTCATGGGTAGTAAGGGACACATGAATTTTCAGCCATTTGAGGTAAAGACTGATCTGCATTTTTCTCAGGTGGCATGTCTGTAAATATTTGCGTAATATTTCTATCAGAACTAAATCAAGTTTTCTTCGTATTTTGGGAAAAGGTTCATTATATTATACTTTTCTACTTGTGTGTGACATAAGCTTTGAGGCTTTAAGCTAAGAGGATCCCTCTGTTTTTGGTCCAGGTTTGTGTTCGCTGAAATATGGAGATACAGACTTCAGGGAAGCCCATTGATATGCTGATGGAGAAGGTTCTCTGTATGAATATTCTTTCTTCTGATTACTTCAAGGAGCTCTACCAGATGAAGACCTATCATGAGGTCATTGACGAGATCTACAACCAAGTTGATCATGTGGAGCCTTGGATGACTGGCAATTGCAGGGGTCCTTCCACTGCATTTTGTCTCCTCTACAAGTTCTTCACAATGAAGCTTACTGTGAAACAGATGCATGGTTTGTTGAAGCATCCTGACTCCCCATACATTAGAGCTGTAAGTTTCTTTGACATAAGTTACTTTTGACAAATACGCGCATCATGGTTGTTGTGTCTACTCGTTACATTTGTTTGTGATTAATGCATGCACTAGGTTGTATGTCAAAGTTGTACGAAAATGAAGTGTTAGTATGTTTGCAGTGACAAACTGGTGTTATCAACCTATCCTAAGCAATCAACTCTTCCATTTTTTTTACGTTCACTTATTACATTTTGGTTATAACCACTAACAGTCATATGACCTGCTTTCTTGGATGGCCTTGTGTCTTGATTTTGGTCCTAGGACACGTGGATGAACAAAGTTTGCAAGCAGTAGTGTACCAGTCTGTGCATTGGATTTGTGAGCATTTTTTGTTTGTCTTCATTTATCGTGTTAGATAATCAGCTGGCCTCTACTAAATAACCAATTGGTGTTTGTTTTTGCAGATAGGATTTTTGTATCTTCGGTATGTTGCAGATCCAAAGATCCTATGGACATGGTATGAGCCCTACTTGAAGGATGATGAGGTATTGCCGTTTTTGAGTTTTCATTTGTATATTTCTTGTACTTTTATGTTTTTTGCTGTTATATGTACTTTCATAAGTCCATAAGACCATAACCATATTGAGCTTCCATTTAATTTCCAAATAATAAGTGGATACAATCCATTAGATGAGCTATATGGCCTGCAACTAGCTTGTTCAAAAAAGATGTGCTAATTGCAGAAGTCATGGTGTACAAACCAAGGAATACAAGTTTATAATTAATAAGGAAATATATCGAGTCCATTTGATTTCATCATTATTAACTAATTAGCTAGTTAGCCATATAATTATTATTTTTGACTTGATGCAGGAATTCTCCCCTGGATCTAATGGTCGCATGACAACCATGGGTGTATATGTGCGTGATCTTATACTTGGACAGGTCTGCATCTCAAGTTCTTGCTTTCAGAATAAAAATAAGTGCACTTGTTTGTTTGACATTTTTTTCCTGTTTATGTCGTTATAACTGAAGAATGTTTGTTCCTTTCTCTATTGGCTCACCTTTCTGTATGTAATCCTTTTAATTCTCATGTGAACTAGATTACTATACTACATGAGTTTATTTCTCCATGCTACTTCTCACCTTCTATTTTCTGATGCTGTTAACAGTTTTTAATCTTGTGTTTATTGTATATATGTTCAGAAACTATGCCAACTAGCTGGACAAATTTCTTAGTCAGGCAAGTCATGATTCAACAGCATAGCTTGTTCATAGTATATGCACTTCTCTTTTCCAAGAAGCTGTGTCAAATTCATAGATAGTTGGTTAAAGGTTTATTTGTGATTCTCAATGGCCATATCACAAGATTGGATTGAATTGTGTCACCTAATTTGACTTTATGTTAGCAAGTTTATATTGACCAGCATGTTGCTCTGTTTTCCTTGTGCAGTACTACTTTGATAGTATCCTTCCAAGAGTTCCTGTTCCAGTAGTTCGTCAAGTAACAACCAATCTTGAGAAGATGAAGCTGCCTACCAAGCTTTCTGGGGTGACTGGAGACAGTCGCCACGGATCAGAGGACACTGCCCGTCGCCCCTCTTCTGTTAAAGCTTCTCTGTCGGTTTCTTTTGGACAGCGTGCGCCACACCGTGCTTCCACACGGGATTCTTCCCTAGTGCGGCGAACAGTCACCCAAGATGATCATCGGAGATCATCTTCACCATTTCGTCGCAGTGTAAGTCGGGAGGGGCCTTACAATGACCGACAGAGAAGCACGGTGTGGCCTTACAATGACCGTTCAAGTCACGACCGAGAAGGTAACCGTTTAAGCTGTGACCGAGATACTGGCCGCTCAAGCCATGACCGAGATACTGGCCGTTCAAGCCGTCACCGAGAGCGTGATCGTTCAAGCCATGACAGAGAGCGTGATTATGACCGTGACAGCAGGGATTGTGACTATTACAGGTCCAGGCATTCAGAAGAAAGAAGGGATTACCGAAGCGAGTGTGACAACAGTAGACACAGACGCTCCAGCTCATGTCATAGGAGCAGAAGCCGGAGTCGTAGCAGGAGCAGGAGCCGGAGTCGGAGCAAGAATGAGCATCGATCTAGTCCATTTGGGGATACAAGCAAAGAGAAGGCTGCTGCTGCCTCGAGTAACCTAGCTAAGCTGAAAGACCTGTACGGCGACGTAACTGAGAAGAAGGATGACGGTGATGCCAGGCGGCTTCACCATGATTCATGTGCCGAGGAGGTTATTAGGCTGGGAGGCCCTAGGTGGAGATAAATTTGAACCGCCGACTCTGTCATCAAGGTCATGTTACTCCACCGTTTGATCTACCGGCTTCTGCATTGACATTAGTGAGAGCTCAGTCTTTGTAAACACTAGTACAATGTCCGTGCGTTGCCACGGGCCTTTTGTTGTATAAATCTTAATGAATTTTTTGGACCCTTCCAATGACATCGCCTCAACACCCTTGTCGATGGATTCTTTTTTAACGTTGACATAATCCATCTCCATCTCTTTCATACTCTGTAAAAATAAATATGTATAGAAAAATACCTTTTGTATTATCATGCACAACAAATATATAAAGAACAATTATTTGTATGCATCTCTTCTGATTGTTTAAAACCCGATGATTTGTCAGTCTGGTTCATCATAAAGCTTTGTCAATAAAAAGCCATCAGTTTTGATCTTTGATCTACAAAAGTAGACATATAAATAATATTAAAATAAAAAATAGAAAACTCATATACAATATATATTCATTGGTCAGATGCTAAATGCGAGTAGATGATCGTTTTTAGTCGGAGTGAGTGACATCGTCCTTTTTAGTAGAGTGAGCCGCATTCCAATTTGAATAAACTGTAAGTTCACATGTATATCACTTGTTGGTAATTATGTTTCAAAAGAAATAGCAAACTTTGTGATGTTGCTTATGTTTCATTCTTGTATCAAGATTGCAAGCTTGTTTCCAGTTTTTAGAAATATTGTTGTAAATTTTGGATGCTTGCATTTCCATCATGTAGATAACTAATATCTTATTTAGAAGAATTCTTGCATTTCCAGCTTCAAGATAGGTAATATCTTATTTAGAAGGATGCTTACATTTCCTGCTCACTGATGGACAGAGCAACGAATTTGTTATTTGGATGTTGAGTTTATTTCATATTCAAAATGCAACGTTTATGTGTCCTTATGTTCACTTCCTAGCACCATATGCAAACTTGCTGACAAGTGACAAATATGTAAATAGCTTGAAAAAAGTGGATGAACAACCTGTAAATTTGAATAGTTGAATGACCATGCATTGCCATGGAATAAAAAAACATAGCGATCGAATAATTGACTCAACATAGAAATATGTTGGACAAGCTGGCATGTGGTTTCCATCCATACAGTAATAAAACTGATTCCCTCTCCATTTCTTGTCATTTCTTCGTAACCATCCTCTCCTTGCAAGAAAATGAAACGATATCTAATCTTCTCCCACCCTTCCTCCTGTTCCACCTTCATGTACTTGTACAAATTATATAAATTTTATCAATTCAAAAGAATATTTTGATTATATTTCTTATTTAAAAGTAATTAAAGATGTACATGGTGGTTAATCCAGCCTTAATTTTTTTACTGCAACAAGGATAAAACTTGAAACTAACTCTAGTACAAATTGAAGCTCACCACATGTACCACAGGTGCATCTGGATCACAATCTCATTCCATCCCCTCCCGAACCACACTTTGAATTTCTCCGTATTAATTGAATCTCTCTAGCCCGCATAAGACATCTAGCAAAGCATTATGTTTAACTTATGGCAATACTACAAATAAAAACATAAAACGTGTAATCAACGGATCGTGATCGGAACACGAATACAAACCAGACAAACAATGCAAAGGAATAAAGATTATTACATTGTCCGTGCATTGCAACAAGGGCATAGATATATATTCTAATGTCTAAATATACCTTGCAATGCACCTTTCTTAGAATTAGATAAAACCATCAGTTTAGGTGTATATTAATACAAGGAATCAATGATGTTGTGACTGGAGGGGAAAATTAAAATTCATGAGAAAGTATTCATCACTGTTTATGCATTTGTACACATCGGTGATTAAGCACGTGAAGCAACTCCTCTTGGTCTCTTCCATAAAATTTCACCTTGCCACTGCACAAAAAAAAAGCTTTCACTATCTTGCAACCTTGAAGTTTCTTCAGAAGCAAGGTTATCACTCTAAAATAGCATGGTCATATTAGTGACCGTGCAAGCTTCAAGATTAAAAACTGATAAGCAGCCTCTTCAAATAATTGTGAATGGAACAAAAAATGTGTGAAAGTTTTTTGCCTTTATCATGCCACTACAACTTGACCATGCTGATTTACGACCTGCTTCCTTGACGGATGGAGAGCGTGTATTTTGTGCAGCACAAACGAAGTAACTACCCAAGGGAGCTCTACAGAGTGAACATGAAAGATGTATATAACAAATGAACCAACTATAAAAAATTCTTTCATGCCCATTTTCTTCTTAATCTCTGATGCCCATATTCTAGCGATGTAAACTACTCTCATTTAAAGCATAGTCAGAGAACTGCTGGCATACAATAAAAGTTTACGAAGTCAACGCAAAACTATCATATCAGCAAAAGGCATGCTTATAAGGAACAGTACCGTCGAAGTGTGTGATCATGGTTGCATCAGTTCCATGAGCTTCCGTTTGCTTTCCCTATAATATTCGAAATTAAAAGGTAAGGCTAATTGGATTAAATGTAAGATGTTGGCATAGATATTATTCAGAATAAAAAGAATCTCATGTTTAACCTTGTCAAGTTGCAGACTACACGGACAGAAGGCTCGGTAGGTTCTTTTTTTCTCGAATATGCACGAGTGTGCATATCATATATTAAAGAAGAAAGGCAAAGAGTGCCTCCACCATTGGTTACAGGGTTTATATTACATGCTAATCCTCACCACTCACCCACCTCTCTACCCTAGTAAAGAAGGAAGTTACATTCCTTTTTAGAAGTCCCGCAGAGGACCAGACCACACCCTCATCTCTCACTCTTTGTAACAGCTGATCTATAGACGGCCGTGCTCCATCAAATACAATAGCATTCCTGTGCTTCCACAACTCTCATCAAACAAGCGCGAATATGGTGCGTAGATCCTTCGTGCTCAAGTTGTTCACTCCCTTCTTGTCAATGGCCCACTCGGCCAGCACATCATGAGGGGAGGGGGTCCATTCTGGTTTATCCAGCGAGCCATAGATGGCCGCCCAAGCAGTCCGAGCAAAGACACACGATAGCAGTATATGATTGATCGTTTCGTCCTCTTGATCACAGAACGACATGCATCCTGATGAGGTAGACCCCTTTGCGCAAGGCGATCCGAAGTCCAGCATCGGTCCTTCATTGCCAGCCATGTAAAGAATTTGCACTGCAAAGGAGCACGCGACTTCCATGTTAGATCCGCCATAGGTATGACCTCCCTTCCGCAAAAGCCAGCCGCGTATGCAGATCTGACCGAGAAGTGCCCCTTCGTCTCCCACGACCAGGCTATTTATCCGGCAAATCCTCATTAACCACGACCAGGCTCGGTAGGTTCTGTTCGGGCTCTTCTAACGCCTCTTGTGGCTAAACACTCAGACATCAAGGAAAAAAGACTTGTACCACTGATCTGATTGGTAATAACAACGATACATGTCTATAATCCTGACACTGTTTTTATGTCAATACAGTTGAAGATATAAGATAGAATAAGGAGGAATAATGGATATGACTTCCATCAATAAAGGTGCGGCTCAATCTTGAAGCCTGAATAAGGGCCGCCTCGGGCTGACTGCCCTTGCCTATTTCAACTGAAACACCATCACCATGTTTTACAACAACAACGACATTGTCGTCCAAGAGGTCCATATCATCAACATGTCCTTCTTCGAGATTGATGATCTCATCACAAGCAACCTTGACCCATCCATGGTGCTAGTTGGTTGTAGTGCCGTCCTGCGGCTGATGCTGAGATGGCAGAGGAGGCTCCACTCCATTTGCATCCAGTGAGTCCGAGAGTCCGAGTGCTGGACCAAGCTCTGCTATATGAAAATTTGTTGAGAAGAACTATATTGAGAAATGTTAAAAGAAAGTAAGAAACACATAAAATATACATGAGCTGAAGATTATTCGGGCGCGGAGGACTATACCCGACCCGAATATTGATAGAAATTCCAAGAATAGATATTTTAAATATTGATAAGGTATTATCAATCATATGGGCATGGAAGACCCCCTGAAAAAAAATTGAAAAAAAATGAATAAGTAATGTTGAATATTTAAGCAAGTTAAATTAAAAATAAATGAAGCAATGTTGAATATTTAAGCAGCCTTGGCATGTATGTACGCATACACTGGCACAAAGATTCTTGAAGGCAGAAGAAGCTCTGAAGGCTAATCGCATGAAGATCTGTATGGCCGAAGAACAAAGACTGGTACACAAAGGCCAGCCAATTATTCACCGAGAGACAATGCCACGTGAAGAAAGCAAATATTCCTGAAGATTGAAGTTTGTCGGCACTCTCTCTCGCACTTTTCTATATTATTAGAAGGACACGCGTGTACCCTAGTAGAACACGCGTGCATACTACCGTGTGTAAAATAAGTGAAGGAAGGCTCCGAAGGCCTCCCTTGCAGCCATCCCTCGCGGCTATAAAAGGAGACGCTGGGCTCAAGAAGAGAACACATGATGGGAGAGCACGAAGCACTCAAAGCATCGAGACCCTCCACCAGAGCACCACTTCCTTAGTAGTTTAGCCACCACCACTGCTAATAGAATAGCCAAGAAGGCGCTTAGTTCGCCAAGAGTTTGAAGGTAATTTCCTAGTTGTGTGTAATCCCTTCGGGGCCTCCCGAAAGGGAAAACCATATGTAAATTATGTTGTGGAAATGATGTAGTTTCTTGGTCTCATTTAGTATTTTTATTTATGAATTTATGGGACAAGTTCTTATGCTAGGGATCCTATAGGAGAAACCTCTGCATGTGTAGTTCTCTGTGTAGCCCAGAGTGGCGTTTGAATGAGAACCTTATGGCCGTAGAGAAGTGTTCCCTTCGGGTGGAACTGCCTAGGAAGACGATAAGAATTTACCCCATAAATTTGCAATTAAAACTGCTAAGTGAACGTAACTAGCTACATCTGATACAACATAATGATAAATATGGTGAGTACTGAGTAGGATGTTACACGACTGCGCAGTCGAATTGTTGGCCTCGCCAGCCCATAATAGATCCTGCATCAAAGATATAATCAAGTTAGAACGTGCAAATAATTGAATAGAATTAAATATTGTGGTGAATAGTAAAATACTTTTCCAAATAGTGTATTGAATAGTAGAGCACTATTGTGAATAGTGCCCTACCTAGTGAACAGTAAATACTGTTCAAGATAAAAAGCATACGTGTCTACCACTTTCACCTAATCCCAAATTAACCTAATCACATATCAATGTAATTACTATAAAAAATTTATTCCCTATATTGTTGGTATCAGGTCCAGTGTTTAATCATTGAAAGGTTAAAATATTTAAACTTAGAAGTTAGCGCAGGTAAAGTAATAAATACTAAGGAAGATCTAAATATAAGGTGTAGAGTAAATCCCTCTGAAGAGCATATCTGGCATACATCTCATAGCCAGTTAAATACAGTCGTCGATTTGATATATAATTTTTACATATCTTGGGGAAAAAGACAAGATAATTTAGACCAAAAATTTGAAAGTTTATTCAAAGAATACCAAAAGCTTGCTGATAAGTATTCAGGGTTGAATAATAAAATTGATCTAGCTTTACATAAGCTAGAGGAAGCAAGACAGAATACAGTTTGCAAGAATAACGATTATATTAAAGAGGAAGTGCTATCAATAGGCCGCTACCTAAGTAAAGGCAAAGAGTCACTCCCATGCACTGAATCAAGACAAGATATACTTGAAATAAAAAAGTTGGTGCAAGAGGTTAAAATTTTGATTATCTCATAATTATATGACTGAATATACTCAAGCATTAAACGAAGTAGCAAAATACATGTCACCTCCTGTCGGGTTCTCCGATCACGACTCCCCAAAAGAAGATTCCAAAGTAATAATAAGACAAAATAACACAATCATCCAACTATTAATTCAAGTATTAGATAAGCTAAAAAGTGTTCAAAGCAACAAAGAAATTGTGCTATCATCATCTGGAATAGTTTCCTCTACTAGAAATATTAATTCAGAAAAATGGACGTATCTAAAGGCTTCCTTAGAAGAGACAAAACTCTCCAATTAGTAAGGCAAGATTCAAGACCTCTAGCCATGAAGCATAGATTATCATGCAAAGCTGATGATATTGATAGTATTGAAGAAGTTATAGATATACAAAGAGATCTAGAAAGATATCAAAAAGATACCCTAAGAAAAATAAAGCCGCAACATGTATATCATATGGGTATGTTTGAAAGTAAGAGTGGTCTATACAGAATATCTCGAGAAGTAGAATTAAGTGTGTTAACACATCCAGTAGATTTAAGAATTGTAAGCAAAAATATTGAAAATGAATTAAAATATTGTGGTTACAAATATATTCATCAAGGCATGTATATTATAGGAGTCAAAGGTATGACAAGGAAGAAATTAGGTGTGAAGGTTTTGATAACTTTATTAGACAGAAGATGGGAATCTGTAGACAAAGCAGCATTAGGATTTTTGGAAGGAGACATGAATGAAAATAGATTAATAACCTATATAGCTCCAGACCTAATGATGCCCGTAAAATAATTTATTGAAAAAATGAGTTTTGGTTTCCAAACTAAAGGTTATGAAGATTTTAAAGGAACAAATTTGTTAGTAAGTATAGAATTTATAGGAAGGCTCACTAATAGAAGTAGCTCCAGATATAGAGTAAATGTGAATGACGTAATTGATAGTATGCAATCAAAAGGTATAAAGTTTATGAATCCTCTTAAAATTGGTTCTGAAGAAAGAGCTGGAGAAGAATGGAAGATAGGTGAATTAATAGGGAAAAAAGAATTAAAGCAACCTGAAAACTACATAAGCTATCAAAATTGTGAAGGAAGTAGCAGTATTCGATTTATGAACTATAAAGCTGCATCAGTAGAAGATTCTGAATCTTTTATGTCAGAATCAGAAATTAATGATGATAAAAATAAAGGTATATCTGAATGCATGGAAAAGGCTGATTTAGGAGATGAAATAATTCATTGAGAAAATAAGCTAAAACATATTGAATGGGAATATAGTCATTCTATGACAAAGGATTGGCCTAAAATTAGAGAAAGAGAACTATTTATCATTAGAGAAATTGCAAGGTTAAAGAAACTAAAAAATGATAAAAAGTTTGTCACTAGTAGTTCAACCATGGAAGATAAAATTATACAATCTGCAGAAAGAAAAGCAAATGCTATTATTAATAAAAATGCTATCCTTAATAATAATAATAATAATAAAGATAAGAATATTGTTCAAAAAGAAGAAGTTGTTAGTGAAGAAGAGCAATGGGATATCAATAATAAGTTATTATTAGAAAGTTATGAGGAGGAGGAAGAATTAATAAAAGAAATGTGGTTAGAAGATGAAAGATATGATGATTCAGAACAAAATAGTGATTTCTATAACTCACTAGATGATGTGGGACTGCATAATTTAGACAATGCAATGGAAGCCATGGAAGTAGAAAATAGTGGAAAAAGAAGAAGGGGATATGGAGAATCATGTGTAAAAAGAGAAGGAGAAAGAGAGAGACCTACCATATCAGCTGGACAATGGCCTCCAGAAAAAGATGATTATCAACCTACATATATCCCAGGACAATATAGATATATGGGTACTAAAAGAAGAGATTTTGAAAAACCAGTGCAATTTCAGAATTATAAGAATGATGGCGCTATATTAAACCTAGCAGCTCATGATCCAATAGATTGGCCGAATATAATCAGCATATGGAAAGGTTTAATAGTGCAAAAATATATACAAAATCAGTATAATATAGGCACTAAGGTAGAAGATATGTTAACATATCTTGAAACATTTTTAGGAGAATCTGTAAAAGTTCTATGGGAACAATGGGTAGAGTCATACCCTAGTCAATATGAAGAATTAAAAAGGGCACGAAGTAACCCTAATAACTTTGCGAATGTTATCTCAAATATGATCATAGCAGAAGATCCAGAATTAGGACATACCTCACTGCAAAATGAAAGGTTAAGAGAAATAGAAAAATTAACATTAACTAGCTGGAAAGGTATTAAAGAATTTTCCCAGCATTATTTGTATAATGCTACTGCTGCTAAACAAGGTTTTAATGTAGGTGTAGTAGAAAGATATTTTAATAAGTTGCCCGATCCTCTAGGTTCCATAATATTTGAGGAGTATAAAAAAGAAACAGGAGGAAATGTGGTAAATATATCCCAAGCCATAACATTTGTTTTCAAACAGCTAAGAAAGGTATGTACTAGCATTCAAGCCCAAAGATCTATGAAGAAATCAGATTACAATTTTTGCAAAAACATTGTTCAAATACCACTAACATATGGAGAAGAAAGGCATAGGAAAAAAAAATATTATAAACCACAAAGGAGAGATAATAGAAAAAAGAAAAGATATTTCTTAAGAAGGTCAGACAATAGAGCCCCATTATTGCATAAAAGAAATGTAAGAAGATATAATCCTAAGAAAACCTATGATAAAACATGCAGGTGTTTCATATGTAACTCTCCTGATCACTTAAGTAGAACTTGTCCTAATAAAGACCAGAAAAGATACTCTAGCAAATATGAAGAACAAGAGAGAGTATTAATTATAGATAGCGTTAATGAGAATATATTAGTATGTGATGATGAAATAAAAGACGATGAGTCAATATATTCAATTATAGAGACAGATGAAGTAGAAAACGAGGCTCCAGAATATGAATCAAGTGAAGATGAAATTGACCTAATAGATGAATTAGCCGGTTTAAAAATTGAAATGATGAACCAAGTAGATTGTGAGCATGATTGGATTAGAGGAAAAGGTGATTATAACATAAAATGTGCTTTCTGTATATATTACCCAAGCCAAGATAATAAGTTCACATGTAGCTTGTGTTTAAAACAAGCATGTGCCTCATGTCTAAGAGCCAATAATCAAAATTGGAGACAAGAAATAGAATCAGAACCAGAAGAACGGATATTATCCAGTAGGGTTAGAAATTTAGAAAATAGAATAAATAAGCTAGAAGCAGAGTTAGAGAAACTTAAAGATGAGTTAGAAAATGATAAGAAGGAAGACAATAATGTTGCTAAAATCACGGAAATGAAAGAGCAAATGGTAACAGTAAGGGATAAAAAAGGAGACAAACTAATACAATTGAAAGATGCAATTACTAGTTTTGAGAATAAATATATTGTTCGATTACCATTCAAAGAAGTGTTAGGAATAAGGATTCCAGTTAGGATTGTTCTTAAGCCAAATATTTCATATAAAATATTGGCACTATTAGATACTGGTTGCACTAAGAACATCATCCATGATAAATATTTTATGAGATGTCCCGAAATAGTTGAAACTATAGATGATAATAAAGCTGAAGTATCTACCGATATGTCAGGAATAAAGAAGATACATAATCAGCTAGCATATAATATTGAAGCTTACATAAATGGCACAAAATATATAATAGATGAAATTACAATAAGAGATTTGTCAGTAATAAATGATGACATGATAATAGGGTTAAGATTTTTACGACAATCTTTACAAACCACAATCATACATGAAGAAGGGGTAACATTTATCCCTTATCAAGATAATGTTCCATACATATCTGAAGTGCGAAAACAAAGAAAGTCCTTGCAAAATGTAGAAATATCTAATTTAGATGATGAATATAGCACAAGTCCAGATCCCCTTGAATTCTGTAAAGACGAAGAACTTAGTGAGACCATAGAAGAATATCATATAAAAAATACATGTACAGAATGCATTGGGTTGCAATCATTCTCCACAAATTGGTATAGAGATATAAAATCTAAAAAGGATATAGATAAGATTGTGCAAAGACTAGAAAGCATACAAATTATTGGAGAAATACCAATAAAACATTGGGATAAGAACTCTATAGTTTGCAAAATAAATATCATAAATCCAGATTATATAATTAAATCAGGACCAATAGAATACTCCAAAAGATATTGAAGAGTTCAAAATGCATATTGAAGAGTTATTAAAGTTAAAGGCTATAAGAGAAAGCAGAAGCCCTCATCGGTCTGCTGCATTCATAGTTAGAAATCATCCTGAAGAAGTTAGAGGTAAATATAGAATGGTAATTAATTTTAAAAGGCTTAATGATAATACAGTTGACGATGCATACAACATACCTAATAAGCAGAAATGGATTAACAGAATACAAGGAAGTAAATATTTCTCTAAATTCGACTTAAAGGCAGGATTTTGGCAAGTAAAAATGGTTGAAGAATCTATTCCCTGGACAACATTTACTTGTCCACAAGGCCATTATGAATGGCTAGTAATGCCATTAGGTCTAAAGAATGCGCCTGCATTATTTCAAAGAAAAATGCAAAATATATTTAATGAGAATCAAGCATTTATATTGGTATACGTAGATGATTTGTTAGTATTCTCAAAATCATACAAAGAGCATATAGCCCATCTTGAAGTGTTCTTTAGAAAGGTAGAACAAAATGGGCTCATACTATCTAAAAAGAAGATGGAAATCTGCAAAGAGAAAATAAATTTCCTTGATCATGAAATAGGAGAAGAAAAGATATATCTACAAGATCATATTGAAAAGAAAATATTAGAGTTTCCTGATAATATGAGTGATAAAAAGGTTTTACAGCAATTCTTAGGAATTGTAAACTATGCGCGAAACTATATAGATAACTTAGCAAAGCTAGCAGGATCTTTATATGCTAAATTAAGAAAAAATGGTCAAAGATACTTCAATTCTGAAGATATAAAATTAGTAAAGGCCATCAAAGAAAAAGTCAAGAATTTAAAACCCCCTAGAATTGCCTCTAGAAGACAATTATTTTATAATTGAGACAGATGCATCTAAGGTAGGATGGGGTGTGATACTAAAACAAAAGCCCAATAAATACTCTCCAAAGGCAGATGAAAAAATATGCAGATATGCTTCAGGAAGTTACAAATTAAAGACGGTAAATAATATTGATAGGGAAATCCTTGCAGTTGTAAATGCAATAAATGCATTTAGGCTATATCTAGGATTTAAAGAATTTAAAGTGCGAACAGACTATGAAGCTATATGTCGATATTACAATAAAATTAATAGTAAGAAAAGCTCAACCAGAAGATGGGTCTTATTTGAAGATACCATAGCTGGGAATGGTTATAAAGTTATTTTTTAGCATATTAAGGGGAAGGATAATACCTTACCTGACATATTTTCTCGTGCATCAAATTTGCAGATATGAGGAAAGGATTATTCCACACCAAGGAGGAATATATCTTCATTGGAGAAGAAAATAGGCTGAAAGTATTTCAACCAAATACATTCAATTTCAAGCCAAAGGCTCATATCAAGCTTGATGAAGTTCAACGCTGCATATTGGATAATTTCTGGTTCCAATATACCACCAAAAGAGAGGAAATGGGATATATGTTATCAATTCTGAATAACTTGGCAGAATATTTTAGCGAACTAAACAAAAAATTGCCAACGCCAGAAAAGACTGAAATATCAAAAGGAGAAACACTATATTTTATATTTGATGGAAATAAACCTGGCATATATTTGGAATGGGAAAATATTATGATTGAAAAATTAGATGCAAAAAGAAAAGGACAAGATTTAACATTCAAAAGATATTATAGTATAGATGATGCCTTACTTTGGGCAAAAAAGGTATTAGGACCAGATTATTATATTGACCCAAAGGCTAAAGATTATATCCAAATGAGAAGAGGCATACCTGCTTCACCAACTCCCACAAAGAGGGAGACATCAAGCTCAAAAAATATAAAGAAGGAAGAATCTCCAAAATATAAGACATATCAAGAATGCCTTCTAAAGGGGCTTGACCCTTTAGACAGTGAATACATAGATCAAGAAATGGATAAAAGATTTGAAGAATTTTCAAAAATAATGAAAAAAGAATTGAAAGAAGAAATATTAAAAGAATTAAGGCATGAAATAAATGAAATTTTTGAAGAAATAAAGAAAGAATGCGATCAAAAATATGGTTTCAATCTGTTAAATGATGATGATGATCATATGGACATAGCAGGGCATGGGCAGCGACCTGAATAAAGCCCAAATTGCCTATATTGATATTGCTATCAATTATTCGCGCGTGGAGGACTATACCCGACCCGAATATTGATAGAAATTCCAAGAATAGATATTTTAAATATTGATAAGGTATTATCAATCATATGGGCAGGGAAGACCCCCTGAAAAAAAATGAAAAAAAATGAATAAGTAATGTTGAATATTTAAGCAAGTTAAATTAAAAATAAATGAAGCAATGCTGAATATTTAAGCAGCCTTGGTATGTATGTACGCATACACTGGCACAAAGATTCTTGAAGGCAGAAGAAGCTCTGAAGGCTAATCGCATGAAGATTTGTATGGGCGAAGAACAAAGACTGATACACAAAGGCCAGCCAATTATTCACCGAGAGACAATGCCACGTGAAGAAAGCAAATATTCCTGAAGATTGAAGTTTGTCAGCACTCTCTCTCGCACTTTTCTATATTATTATAAGGGCACGCATGTATCCTAGTAGGACACGCGTGCATACTACCGTGTGTAAAATAAGAGAAGGAAGGCTCCCGAAGGCCTCCCTTGCAGCCATCCCTCGCGGCTATAAAAGGAGACGCTGGGCTCAAGAAGAGAACACAAGACGGGAGAGCACGAAGCACTCAAAGCATCGAGACCCTCCACCAGAGCACCACTTCCTTAGTAGTTTAGCCACCACCACTACTAGTAGAATAGCCAAGAAGGCGCTTAGTTCGCCAAGAGTTTGAAGGTAATTTCCTAGTTGTGTGTAATTCCTTCGGGGCCTCCCGAAAGGGAAAACCATATGTAAATTATGTTGTGGAAATGATGTAGTTTCTTGGTCTCATTTAGTATTTTTATTTATGAATTTATGGGACGAGTTTTATGCTAGGGATCCTATAGGAGAAACCTCTGCGTGTGTAGTTCTCTGTGTAGCCCAGAGTGGCGTTTGAATGAGAACCTTGTGCCTGTAGAGAAGTGTTCCCTTCGGGTGGAACTGCCTGGGAAGACGATAAGAATTTACTCCATAAATTTGCAATTAAAACTGCTAAGTGAACGTAACTAGCTACATCTGATACAACATAATGATAAATATGGTGAGTCCTGAGTAGGATGTTACACGACTGCGCACACCGTCGGTCGAATTGTTGGCCTCGCCAGCCCATAATAGATCCTGCATCAAAGATATAATCAAGTTAGAACGTGCAAATAATTGAATAGAATTAAATATTGTGGTGAATAGTAAAATACTTTTCCAAATAGTGTATTGAATAGTAGAGCACTATTGTGAATAGTGCCCTACCTAGTGAACAGTAAATACTATTCAAGATAAAAAGCATACGTGTCTACCACTTTCACCTAATCCCAAATTAACCTAATCACATATCAATCTAATTAACATAAAAAATTTATTCCCTATATTGTTGGTAAGAATAATAAACCTCTTTATTTATATATTATATTTCAGACAGGAATAAAATGAAAACAGAAAAAGGGTTTCTAAAAGGAAAAATCACACTTGCATTTGCATACATTACAATAGTTTTTTCATCTGCAATAATAGCAAGTTTGTATTGTCGCCAAAGTTCATTCAGGCTGGTAGGTGCAGGTGATGCTATAAGGGATAACCACTTAGGCAGAACAAGTTATTGTTAGTAGGACGATGAGCAAAGAAAAATTATGCATTGCTTACTGATAATGATGGGGATAAAATATAGTGTCTGGTCACATAACCTGAATTGCGTATAGTTCACGGCACATATTAGTGATACCACCTCGAGGCTAGAGAAGTGTGCCTCCTTTGTTTAGCATTGAACCCATGCATATCAAAGTTAGTTGATTACGATGGAACAGAAAAATGTTGGGTTAACTCTAAAAAGAGTGTCACTTTAAGGAAAATGTATCAGACTAAATTTGAGGCAAAAATATCCCAATTTGTGGTAGACTAAGTACGTTCTTGAGTTTTTATTTGTAATTGAATAGTTGACAGCACTTAGGATAACATGGTAGCTAGTATTCACTCAAGAATCTAGAATCACCCATCAGCAATCACCTCCTACTTGTCAGTACAATATCATATAATATTAAGCGATTCAGAAAATAAAGACATGTTCATCTACCACACCCTACTACGGTACTACCACGTCTTCATCACTGGTGAGCCATCTGATCCTGTCTCTTCCTACCTGTGAAAACACAAATATTAAATTATATTGTTAAAGATATATTCATAAGATGTGAATAAGATGGAAAAGCAATATGGCAATCAATGTCTCATCGACCCTGCAAGTTGCCAGCATACTATGTGATGATCAATTTTAGACATAATTTTCAACTACAAGAATGGCTATACTACAATTCATCATTTCTTTGTTCTGGACATTTTTTATCAATAAGAGATAATACAAGGACAAACTAAAGCGGTGTAGTACCATCAGACATGGATAATTATGCAAGGACAAACTCATGTTCAGGGCATTATGTTTGTCCGCTCCCAGCTTACTCCCTGGCTCTTTGTTGCAAATGCTCACCCAGTGGTCCAATAAAAATGTCAATCGCAGATCTATACTGCATTTCGGGGTGAACAAAAAAACCAAAATAGATTAAGAACATGCCTCTATATTCCTATTCATAGAGAATTTATAAATTTGACAAAAAATGGAACTACAATAAAAAGAACAGGTGCATAATGCATTTAAATTTTGACCAGAAAATATATCATCAAAGAAGATGAAAGCAGAGACTATGTTTATATAATATTACTGATGGTACAGAACCATCAACCATAAAACATTTGCATGTCACAACTCCCAGATCAATCAAATTCATGTTAGAACTGTCAGTAACCACCAAAGTCTTGTATTCTACGACCCTAACCCCCTCTCCATGATAACAAATCTACCGATCGGTCTTTTCGTTGCAGGATACGCGAATACACATGGGTTGGAGTATATTTGCCCCCATTTTAGTATAGCAAATTACAAGAAGCCTCCACGACCCCAGAAAGTAGCCAACGGGCTTGCGAATACAGTGTTGCCTGTATCCAGGAATGTTTAATTCTCTTCTTTTCTTGTTTTTTCTTTTTTTGCCTCTCTACCCCAAGAGGTTTCAGGGAGATGAGTAGGTGGTAGGGTATAGAGGCCTGACTGAGAGGGGGGGAGGCTTTTGTAGTGTTAATCTGTATTATCACCCCATTAATTTGGTTCAGTGCAGGAGCTGAAGTCTTCTATAGCATGTAATAACCGACAACACAAGGAGGCTACTTACTACAGTATTTGGCCAGATTTAGTGTAAGCACCCGTTGATATAAGTTAATCTGTATCACTACTATCTGAGCTCTGCTTACTCTACTTTCTGAATTCTTTGAACATTCGATGGAATATTCTCTCTGAATTTGAATCCTCAAATATTCGATGGACTGACTCCATCAGTGTTGTAAACTGAGCTCTCAGTTTTCTTGCACAATGATTATCAGGATAATATGTACTAATTACAATAAATTATAGTAGTAGACACAAGAAAGGCATGATGAACGAACCTTCGGTGGATCCATCGCAAGTCACCATTTATGTTGGGGCAAAGAGTCACAGAAGCCACCTTGCGAATCTCACCCATCACATCATCTCCAAAACTCCGTTATTCCTAAACGAGTCGTGAAGGGAATTTTACATATCAACATGTAGCTTCCCCTTCTGCCACATACTCCAGAGTACCCTGCCAAGTTCAGATGATGAAAAAATTACCATGGATCTCTAATCTAAGGCTTATTTTCTAGAGGCTATGAACTGTGTTTCTAATGAACAAATATTTACCCCCCCAATGAAATGACACTATGGATATACCATTCTCGTCATACCCAAGTGATCTGGCAACTTTCCTGAAAGAATTGAACTTCATGTCCTCCATATAGAGCTTGTCTTGGTATACCTGTAAACGCATTTATACAAATGTAGGATGTCTACACACGCGTCCGCGTCACAAAACTACCGCAGTTCACCAAGTGCAAACTTCATCGGCAAGCATAACCAAACCTTCTTTTCGACAAAATTCTACTATCTCCTCCTGGTTGGTCACAGAAAGTACCTACAGCAAAGCTTGCGGATTTTGAGTTTCAGCACAATTTTAGCGAACCTTTTAGATTTTTTGATGTTATTACAAATATCTGTTTGCATACCTGTTCCGTCGGTTATCCGGGGTTTATGATCACCATAGCCCAAACAGTCAAACCTGCGACGCGTGCCTCCTCCAAGCACCTCATTACTTCGAAAATATCAATCCCCCAATCACTGTCCTCGCTAACATTGTATGGTACCTACAAATCAAATTCAGTAACTTGGTCATTTCTTGAATGCAATAAAATGGGAAGTCCTTTTACACGCACTCCCATTTTACATTCTTTAAGAAAAAATATCAGGCATCTAATCTAGAAGTTTGAAATGCAATGAACAAGTATGAAGAATTGCGAACGCTGAGCGTTTATTTCATAAAGCTAGCACCATACCATTACTCCCACCAGTAGCACCTTCCCCAACTAGCGCTACTGCTAAGTATGTATACCAGTAGCGCTTGTGGGTACACGCTACTGGTACACGTTAGCTGTACTGATAGCCCTATTACCCGTGCTACTGTTAGGCTTTTCCCTAGTAGTGGTGTGGCGAATGCGTCCATGGGGCAGGAGCCGAGCGCCGAAGCGGCGGACGGCGATGGCGACCTGCGCTCCAAGAGAGGCCGGCGAGTAGCAGATGTCGATGCCAACTGCATTGCCTCATTTGTGTACATAAAGAAAAGGAAAAAATGCATTCTTCGCAAGTTGGTAAAAAATTAACACGTAAAGATCAGTGCTACTTAGTACCGATGAAAATGATTTAATGAAGATACTCGAAATGGGACAAGAACAATGCAGTATGGAGTAGTGCTGATTTGATCCGCTGCCTTCAGCACATGAAATTGTTTTTCATGGCAGCATAGGATTATTCTACTGTGGGACGAAAAGACCAGGAAAAGTGTGGGCAGTATCAATTGCTAAAAAAGTGTTGGAAGTATTGTCAAGATGTCTAAATTGATGTTTGACAAACATGAGAATAGCACAAAAATACTTCAGAAAAATCATCAACAAATCTCACCAAAGAATGGCAAGTAACTGGATACTTGATAGAATTTAACTGAATTATGTACAAGGTGTTAGGAAAGCAACTTGTATTCCCATGAGGCCATAGGCCGATATATATACATGTACAGGTGTGGAACATATGCAGGAAACCCCTTATACAACGGGATAAATACAAAGGGATACATGACTTATATTATAACTCTAACACCCCCCCTCAAACTCATGGTGGATGAACAACACTGAGTTTGGAGAGATAAAAGCCATGTTGTGCTCTAGTCTGGGCCTTTGTCAGGAAATCCGCCAACTGTAACTCGGAAGGCACATACTGAAGAGCAATAGCCTGATCCTGCACACCAGCGCGCACATAGAAAGCATCAACACCAATATGCTTGGTGAGCTCATGCTTCACAGGATCGCGCGCAATGCTAATAGCACCTGTACTGTCAGATAAGAGCAGAGTCGGTGTAGTGACAGAAACACCAAAATCCTGAAGTAACCACCGTAACCAAGTCACCTCTGCCGTCAAAAGAGCCATGGCTCGCAACTCAGCCTCAGCACTCGAACGGGAAACTGCAATCTGTTTCTTCGTCTTCCAGGCAATGAGAGAACCGCCAAGAAAAACACAGTAAGCAGAAAGTGAACGGCGATCAGAAGGATCACTAGCCCACGTAGCATCCGAATAGGCCTGAAGCTGTAAAGAACTGGAGCTAGGAAAGAATAGACGGTGAGAGATCGTGCCCCGAAGATATTGGAGAACACGAAGGAGATGACTATAGTGAACCGAGGTGGGAGCAGAGACAAACTGACTCAGAATATGAACCGGATAAGAGATGTCCGGACGAGTGACAGCTAGATAGACAAGACTGCCAACGAGATGACGATAACGCGTCGGGTCAGGGAGAGGATCACCATCAGTAGCACGGAGGTGAACATTGAGCTCCATAGGAGTCTCAACAATGCGCGCGTCAGTAAGAGCAGCACGAGCAAGAAGATCCTGGATATACTTTTCCTGGGATATAAAAAAGCCATCAGAGGTAGAAGAGACTTCAATACCAAGAAAGTAGCGAAGAGGTCCAAGATCAGACATAAGAAACTGCTCACTAAGACGGGCCTTTACAAAGGCAATATACTCGGGGTCATCCCCAGTGATGATCATGTCATCAACATAGAGAAGAAGAAGAGTCCGACCACTCGGAGAAAGGTGAATAAACAATGCTGGATCATGAGCACTTGCTGAAAAACCAGCAGTAGTGACCACAGAGGCAAAACGCTCAAACCAGGCGCGAGGGGCTTGCTTAAGGCCATAGAGAGAGCGACGAAGACGACATACCATGCCATCAGGAACAGAATACCCAGGTGGTGGCTGCATGTACACCTCCTCACGCAGCTCACCATTAAGAAAGGCATTCTTAACATCAAGCTGAGATATAGACCAGTGGCGTGCAGAGGCAACGGCAAGAAGTGTACGAACAGTGGTCATATGGGCCACAGGAGCAAAAGTCTCGTCATAATCACGACCATGCTCCTGCTGAAAACCACGAGCCACAAGACGAGCTTTGTGACGCTTAAGAGAACCATCGGAGCGAGTCTTAACCTTGTAGACCCACTTACAAGTGATGGGACGGACTCCGGGAGGAAGAGAAATAAGATCCCAGGTACCAGTGCGTTCAAGAGCAGCAATCTCCTCTGCCATCGCAAACTGCCATTCAGGATGAACAACAGCCTGACGATAAGTCGGCTCAAGAACAGCAGCACCAGCGGTGGGAAATCCAAAGCGATCAACAGGTGGACGAGGACGAGAACGCAAGCCATAAGTTGGCTGAGAGGAAGAGGACGACTCATCCAATGAGGCATCCACAGGTCGTGAACGACGAGCGTAATGCTGAGGAAAAGATGGAACAATAGAAGGAGGAATCGCCAAGGTAGAATCGAGGGGTGGCGACGAAGAAGTCACCGGAGATGAAGGTGTAGAATCCGGTGACATGCTAGGCGAGGAGACCGGAGAAGATGGTGGCTGCAAATTGACTAGAGGTGGAGAAGCAGAGGGAGTGGAACGAATAGGCACAGGCGCGACGGGGGTGATAGGTGAGTCAGGAAAAGTGAGGAAAGAGATATCCTCCACTGAAAAAATCGAGGAAGATGGGCGTGGGTAGAAGGGACGAGACTCATCAAAAGTCACGTCTCGAGAGATACGCATCCGACGACCGATAGGATCCCAACAACGATAGCCCTTATGCTCATTACTGTAGCCTAAGAAGACACACTCAACAGACTGAGCGGTCAGTTTGGTGCGTTCGCGAGGGGCAAGAAGAACATAACAAACACAACCAAACAAGCGAAGCATCGAATAATCGGGAGAACGATCAAAAAGACGCTCAAAAGGAACGCCACCCTGCAAAGCAGCGGACGGCTGAAGGTTGATGAGATAGGCGGAAGTGGAGATAGCCTCGGCCCAAAAATGAGGCGGAAGAGAGGCGGCGATCATCATCGCACGAGCCGTCTCAAGAAGGTGACGATGCTTGCGCTCAGACACGCCATTCTGAGCATGAGCACCAGGACAAGAGAACTGGGCAAGAGTACCCTGCTCAGCAAGGACTCCACGCAACATCTTGGAGATATACTCTCCAGCAGAGTCAGCACGGAAAACACGAATAGGAGTAGAGAACTGAGTGTGAACCATGGCAGCAAAACGCTTATAGATAGATAACACCTCACTACGAGAAGACATAAAATATATCCAGGTGTATCGAGAGAAATCATCTATAAAAATAATATAGTAGCGATGGCCTCCTTTCGAGGCAAATGGAGCTGGACCCCAGACATCGGAGTGAACAAGGTCAAAAGGACGTTGAGACATAGTGTCGCTATGAGGATAAGGTAACTGGACCTGTTTACCAAGCCGACAACCCTGACAGTCTAAAGACACACCACCGGAGACAGATCCAAGAAGACCACGTCGAACTAAGGATGAGAGACGAGAGCCACACAAGTGACCAAGGCGATGATGCCACTGCTGAAAAGAGCTGGTAGACAAGGCAACAGAGGGGGGAAGACTGGCGGCGGTGGCAGCGGAGGGAAGGTGAAGCCAGTCAAGCTCCCAGAGACCCTGAGAGTCACGGTGTCGGGGGCCAGCACCAAGGAGAGCACCAGTGTGACGGTCCAGAACAGAACAAGAGTCAAAGTCTAGAATCACCCGACAACCGGAGTCAACAATCTGACCACCAGAAAGGAGCTGCATGGTAAGTCGAGGAACATGAGCAACATCAGGAACATGAAAAGATGAGGTGCTAAGAATGCCTCGACCATTAACCGGGAGGGAGGTACCATCAGCAGTAAGAACATGAATAGGAGAATCAAGAGCACGAATAGAAGACAAGGTGGATGAATCATGAGTCATATGAAAAGATGCTCCAGTATCAAGAATCCATGGAGATGTACCTGACTGTGTTGAAGGTGATCTCACAATGCCAGAGGAGTCAGTAGCAGAACCAGCAGAACCCGTCGGTGAAGAACCAGAGCATGCAGCGAGCAAGCACCGAAGGCGCGTAATCTCCTGCTCAGTCAGGAGCTCAACTGAAGAGGTCGACGTAGATGCACCCGGCAATGAAGAGCCGGAGGCGGTCAGCAGACCACGAAGTCCCACAATCTCCTGCTCGGTGAAGTACATAGCTGAAGTAGACGACGCAGTAGCACTGGGAGAGGAGCGGCCACCAGGCCCACCACCACCCGTGGAAGCCGCCAGAGGAGGCGACATAGCATAACCAACATCATCCGTAGAGGCCGGTGAAGGAGACGAGGGCACATGCCGACAAGCCCCAAGCGCCAAAGGATGACGCGGGTCAATAGAGTCATATGCATCAACACATCCGATGGGACCGTGAGAGGAGCCGGTGTAGAACGATAATCACCGATGAAAGTCGCAGGAGGAGTCGATGTAGAGCGACAATCACCACGTGCAAGAGTCGCCACAGGGGACGATAGCACAGACGGACGAGCACCAAGCACTGAGGAAAGGCACATGTGTGAGACGGGATCAGTGTAGGGAACACCGAGAACACCGTCAAAAATCTCCGGAGAGCGGGCAAGAGACACCATGGCAGAGGATTTTTTTTTAAAAATCAGCCGAATCAGTGGAAACCCGAACACGGATCAGATTAGGCAACACAAAGGCTCCCGATGCAGCGGCAGCAACTAGCAACCGGAGAAAGAGTGGGCTACCGATGCAGACGGCAGCAGCCAACGCGTTGGGAACAAATCCAGCCGGAGGTGGCGGGATCCGGCGAGGACCGGCGAAGACAGACGGCTGGCGCCCGGATCCAGCGAGAGGCGGCGAAAAACCAGCGGCCGGCGGCGCGATGGGGCCGGTGGATGAGCAGGCGGCGACCTCCAGGGTTGGAACCAGCGGCGTTGACCAGGGTAGCTGCAACCAGCCGATCGATCTGGAGCGGGACACCTCACGAGCGGGAAGAGCTCCTGTGGCTGGGGAGATGAGGCGGGCAGGTGGATGAGAAGCAGCAACAGCGGCGGCGTTGCCAGAGATTGGATCGGTGAGAGCACGAGTTGCACGTGCGAAAAAAAACCTAAAGCTCTAATACCATGTTAGGAAAGCAACTTGTATTCCCATGAGGCCATAGGCCGATATATATACATGTACAGGTGTGGAACATATGCAGGAAACCCCTTATACAACGGGATAAATACAAAGGGGTGCATGACTTATATTATAACTCTAACACAAGGAACAGAATCACAAAACCATTCCATGGTGAATGTAACAAGAAATTACCCGTCATTGTGAGGGTGTTCAACATGGCGGACATACCCCAGTTCCTTCAATACGCGTTTATCTAGCTTTAACAGGCATGTTAGCCATTCTTCCTGCAGGACAAACAAGGTGTTTCACTTTCGGAATTCTTTATGCAGAACTCAGGGTCTCAGATTGCTCAAATTCTAATTTCTACCTACTGACCAAGTCATCCAAATGATGCCAGGTTATAATGCCTCCTCAATTTGATCCTGTGGAACTCGCGGATGATGCTCTCCAATGCATCGGGCTCTCCTCCAATTTTGATGATAGCCAAACTGAAGTCGTGGAACCTCTCTGCAAGCATAAAGAAATCAGAAAATCAAAGAGTTTTTCACTTGTTTCCATTAGAAAACTATGCAACCAAATCACACACTAATACAACACTATCAGCAACATGTCTATTTTACTGCACATATACTATATTGATCACTGTTTTGCAGATCGAATTAACAGTAAAAATCCCGGCCACCACTTCTGCTGGACTTTATCACGCCCTCTGTTTGATCCACGAGCGGCGGAATCGGATGCCCGATGCGCCATCTCCGACCCTGACCTAGCCGCTGCTGCTGGATCCACGGGGCGCATCAAGGGAATAGCAGACGCCCACGATGGTGATGCCCATCCGGTGCTCCCCGTCGGTGCGCGCGTCGGCGGAGGAGGAGCCCATGAGCGAGGCGGCGTCCATGGCGGAAATCTAATACAATTACAACAAAACCAATAGTGAAATGATGCAAAAGGATTTACCTGAGTACAGGGATTACCATAGGTAAAGAGAAACCATTCTCTGACAAAACACAAAACTGATGAGAAACAAAAATCAAATCAAGCAGAACTGGGGACAATACTAACTGCAAATGGAATACATTCGGTGCTTCAACATATTTCCTGGTAAAGAATTTAAAGAAAGAAATTTATTACAAATACCATCGATATGTCAATCAAATGCTGAAAAAATAGTATTATGTAATACAAAAGTATTAGAAGTGATGGAAGATGACATGCACTCGTATTTTTAAGTCTTCATACTATAGAGTTATCTACCTGCAAGTTATATGCGCATAAATAATCACAACAGTTGGATAGCACCTACACATGGGATTAGATATTTAATTCACATAATCAGTTCTTCTGCTTCCATAAATTCAGAATTGCATAAAAAAATATGTGTCTATCGAGTATAGATAATGATTTGAATTGTTGACGCATGGCCAATGGAGCCGTCCACTTGCCAAGTGCTTTTCTAGCATGGACGACGTGCACATGGTGCAAAGCTGGCTGAACGAGTTGATAGATCAGATCCCGGCAAGACTCGCACATGCTTAATGTTGGTTGCTTGCCCTTGCCTTGATTGATTCACACACTGGCAAGGTTGCACACATAGAGGAAGACTCGATGGATTCTTGCTGGCTAGAAACAAACACAAGCAAGCACGCAGGTGATGCCGATTTCTTTGCAACGAATGCATGTCGCTTGAAGCAGCGGTGGGAAAACAATATGTATATAGTGATTTTACCTCATAAATTGTTTGGTGGCTCCACTCCATAAGTATGAAATTCGTGATGTTGGCAACCTGAAACTAAAAGAGAAATAATGATCTCCTTCATAAATATCAACAAAAGGAGAATGGGTTATTTGGGCAACCAATCAAAATCCTTGAAAGTTCAATACATCAGTTTGCAGCAAGTGTGTACTTGCAAAGCAATTCTTTCTCTGAGTCGTATGTGAAGCAGCTAGCGCACACACACATCTTCCCATCCCATCCGCAGCATCATCCCTACCTGCACCCTCAAATCACTAAATGAGTTCCCAACTTGCATCCATAGCCAAAAGCCAGTGCAGCAATCACTCTGCCATGTAAACACAGGAAACAAACATCATAGATAGACCGAGTAGCACCGGCCTCCATCGCCTGTAGTGAGAAGCTCCGACGGCGAGCTGCTGGACGACGATCTGGCACCCACCTTCTATCGGGCTGCTGCTACTCCGCCGCCATAGAGGCTCTACGGCGATTACCCCGGACAGATCTGGCCACAGCGACCACCGGAGTGGCAAGGCCTGGCCCTCTCTCCACCAGATCAGGTCGGGGAGGGGGAGCTCCTGGCCTTGGACGAAGGGAGGAGGGAGGCCGAGACCTACATAGGCCAGGCGCGTGGGCGCCGCCCTGCTGTACATGGCTGCTTGGGGAGGGGGTGGTGGCGGCCGGCTGGGGAGGGAGGTCGTGGTGGCCAGCTCCTCTCGAACCTTGGCGGCGGCGGCTCCTCTCCGATCTCGGCGGCGGCGTAGGGCTCCACTATGGCGGCTGGGGCGTGGTTCTCGTCCTCATAGCGAGACGATCGAGGGCAGCCTGGATCGTCAGATATTTTTTTTCGCGAGGAGGCCTCGCTCCTGGTTCGTGCGAGGGGGCCTCGATCTTTTTTCGTTGGTTTCTTTTCGTAGGTCGAGGGAGGACGAAAATAAACGGGACGGAAATAAACCAATGGAGGTGGGACGAAAATAAACCTGGAACGGAGACTACCAACTGAGACATTAGGAGTAAAGACTAGTACTTTATATTGGTTCATCAATCCATGTCCTTCGGACGTGCACATCGACACAACGTTATCATGTTAGGCTGAATGTTTGACGTGTACCAACTGGGTTACACGATGTATGGCACTAGAGCAAAAATGAAGAATGCAATGATACATCTCTTTCATTTGAAGAAAGAATCATACATCTCTAACGCTTAAGATTGAAATCTTTTCATGTCATGTGAAAGCCATGTGCTAATGAGTTGCATTCAACTGCCTTGAAAATGTATACCAGAGTGGTTTTGCTAAATCTCAGGTGCCTGAAATTTTAGTTTGTGTCCGTAAGTTCCTGCATTGCACGGGGCTGGTGGTGGGACAACGTCAGGAGCGGCACGCCGAGGCTGAGCCAAGACCATTGCGGCGTCTCAGGTGGAGGCGAGGAAGAAACTTAAGGGCATCTCCGTCTCAGGTGGAGGCGAGGAAGAAACTTAAGGGCATCTCCGATGCCGACCATTAAATCATACGGTCCGGACATGTGCCAACGAACGGGGATGTACGGTCCGGACATGTGCCAACGAACGCTGGCCTGTATCGGTCCACTTGACAGTCCGGATGCACATTGCGTCCGGATAGCAGTTACGCCTGTATCTGACTAACCTGGCTTAAAGAAAGAAAACTCCCTCGCCCCGCGCACACGTCCGTTAGCCGGCCGGCCGACATTAAGCACAACGTCGGTCGGCTCCTCGCGTTCGCCCGCTACCTAAACGAGGCAGACGTTGGGCAAGACCGCACCACACATCCTCTCCCCATCTCCTCGTTGCACCATATTCTGCACTCTACATGGCATCTGACGACCAGGAAGAGGGGTTCTACGACATAAAAGCCGGATGGGTGGCCCGCCAAGCCTGCCTGATACGAGCTAGGCAACTCACTGCTCCACCTCCCACCTCGCCCCAGGCCGTAAGTACCATGGACGAGGCTGCAGGCGGGCAAGCGGAGGAGCAATTCGTTGCTCCAAGCTAGCCCCTGGTGCAGCAACTCGTCCCTCCAAGCCCGCTCATAGATGAGTGGCTAGTTACTCCACGCCGGCACATGGGGGAGCACTGTGGCACAAGCACCATGGATGCCGTGGACGCCGTCGTGTCATCGCGCTTCTCTGCGCCATCCACCGCAAACATTTGGTAGAACCGCGCCCTGCCGACGGAGGCAGCCAACACATTCGCGACCGGCGCCGACACCGAAGAAAAGTAGACCATGGGAGGCTGTCGTCGCTTGGCTCCCACGATGGCCACCGCCACCGCGTCGCCAGCATACATAGCCGGTGTCTTGCCCTGCTTAGCGCAGACCATCGTCGAACCCCACATCGGCTTCACGGAAACGGAGTAGGTGCTACTCCCCTCCGGCTGAAGCATGGCCACTCCAATGAGCGGCACAGACGGACATAAGGAAGATATGGCGGAGGCCATGGAGGCGGAAGCCACTGAGGGTAGCCATGTCGTGGGAATGGAGATCCGCCGTGACCAGCACTAGACTAGGTGATTAGTTGATGTATGTTCGAAATTATACCTCCAGAGTCAGACGTGTTCCGCTTTTGGTTGAAGTATGTCTGAAATGTAATGAATTTCATCTGGTTTATATGAGACCCGCTGGTTTGCATGAATTTCGTCGAGTTAGTTCAAACAATGGTTCAAATGTATGCGGGCAGTGTTGGATGGTCGGCTCCCGCATTAGTATTAGCGGACTGGTCCTCCCCCTGTCCGCGGACGGATGACAGAGCTAATTTGCGGGCCTGCGTTGGAGATGCCCTAACTGGAGGGGAGGGGGCGAAGGGTTGTCTGGTCCTGCAGATATGTGTGTGTGTGTGTGTGCATGTGTGTTGGGGATGGGAGGGGGTGTTAGAGGGATGGCCGGGACAGTGTCAGCACGGCGGTGGGAAGAGGTCAATGAAAGGGAAGGGTGGCAAGGTGGTTAGGGTTGGATAAGCTCTGGGGAAGGAGGAAGAATTGTCACGTACGAGGAGGAGGAAGAATATGCTTGCGGGGTGTGGGGGGGGGGGGGTGGGGGGATTAACCGGTGGCGGTGCACTGCTAACTATTTGATTTTGATTGGATGATTGCGAGAGGAAGTGACTGGCACTGTCACTGATTTTTTTCCTGGTCCCGCACCTTCTTTTTCGAGGGCTCATACGAAAGGAAACTCAAAGTTAAGCGTGCTTAACTTGAAGCAATTTGAGAATGAGTGACCAACCCTGTAAGTTGATCCCCGGTGCGCACAAGTGAGAACAAAGTGCGCAAAAAAGATTAGTGTTTGTCTATGGAGTTCTAGATCCTAGACGCAACAGCAAGGAACCGATGAATTTAACCCATGCGTTACAACACGCCCTTATTGTTTCCACCCCGACTTACATAAATACTAGAAATGAACTAATTCCGATGAATTTGTCTCTCGCCCAAAAGTGCTCTTGCGAAATCCTATCTTAAATGAACTCTAGCTTAAGAATTTTTTTGCGAAAAATACCATGTATTAAAGTCAACCAATCCTTACAAGGCCATTCTTACATGAATTAAAAATTATACATGTGTTTTGAGGGAACTCCTCCTGCACTCATCGGCGGCACGCTATAAGCGAAGCTCTATGCCGCCTCTGGACCTCCAAAACATAGACATGGGGACATTATTGACGAAACGGCTAGGAAGTCGCTGGTCAAGCCACAAGACGCCGACGACATCGATATAGGAAACATATCGCCTTCCGACAGAAGAAGACGGCGAAAAGGGTGAATGGTCACCTTACATCCAACCAAACAGATCTAAGGTGACATAACCTCACAAACTCCCCAACGACGATGGCCAATCTATCGGAAGACATTTTCGAAGACCACCTGCATAACATAAGGGCACATTTAGAGTCCCTTTGAATAAGACGTTCACTAGAAATTTGTAGGACTTAAACCACATTGATTTTTCCTGTACCTTTTGCATTGAAGGAGCGACAACACCTAAAATTTCATGGATAGGTTTTTAAGACTTGCATAGGGTTCCTATGAAGCAGTACTGCCATGTGTTACAAGCGTCTATACTCTCTTTTCTGTGCAGAATTACAAGTCTCTTTTATGCGAGGTTAAAAGATTTCATTGCTCAACCGTTGGAGAATTCGTTCCAACAAAGCAGAGGAACGTCTGCAAGTCCAAATCGTAACCAAACTATAGTACGGCCCTTCGTCGTCCAAAAGCAGCAATGGCGTGGCTAAGAACATTCTGGTTCCTACTTACATGAGCAATAGAGATACCCCTTTCACCAAAGAGCCTCTTAAGCCCTGTTTGTTTGAGCTTTTTCTTCTACTTTTGCAGCTTTTCCACTTTGTCCAAAAAGCCATAAAAGCTAAAATAGGGCCTTAATATCCGAAATTATCATTCTATGTGGCCATCTGTCAATGGTGGATAAATTGATCAACTTGACTGCATCCATGCAATCCATCTTGATATCCACCGGGAAAGTGAACCATTGTAGAGTAAGGATTAAACCCTCCTGGCGCACCAATAACTCAACCTGGAGCGGCCCAGTGCAATGCAAAATGGAACGACAAGCAAAGAAGACAATGTTGTCGCCGCTGTCATGTAGGATCATACCGACACCCACTAATCCACCTTCTGCTTCAATGAATGACCCGTCAACATTCAGCTTCACGTGGTGATGACCCACAAGTATAGGGGATCTATCGTAATTTTTTCGATAAGTAAGAGCGTTGAACCCAACGAGGAGCAGAAGGAAATGACAAGCGGTTTTCAGCAAGGTATTCTCTACAAGCACTGAAATTATTGGTGACATATAGTTGTATGATGAGATAATTCGTAACGTGTAACAAGTAACAAAAGTAAACAAGGAGCAGCAAGGTGGCCCAATCCTTTTTGTAGCAAAGGACAAGCCTGGACGAACTCTTATATAAAGCAAAGCGCTCCCGAGGACACATGGGGATTGTTGCCAAGTTAGTTTTCATCATGCTCATATGATTCGTGTTCGTTACTTTGATAGTTTGATATGTGGGTGGACCGGTGCTTGGGCGCTGCCCTTCCTTGGACAAGCCTCCCAGCCACTTATAATTAACCCCTCTCGCAAGCATCCGCAACTACGAAAGAAGAATTAAGATAAATCTAACCATAACATGAAACATATGGATCCAAATCAGCCCCTTACGAAGCAACATATAAACTAGGGTTTAAGCTTCTGTCACTCTAGCAACCCATCATCTACTTATTACTTCCCAATGCCTTCCTCTAGGCCCAAACAATGGTGAAGTGTCATGTAGTCGACATTCACATAACACCACTAGAGGAGAAACAACATACATCTCATCAAAATATCGAACGAATACCAAATTCACATGATTACTTATAACAAGACTTCTCTCATGTCCTCGGGAACGAATGTAACTACTCACAAAGCATGTTCATAATCAGTGGAGTATTAATTATCATTAAGGATCTGAACATATGATCTTCCACCGAATAAACCAACTAGCATCAACTACAAGGAGTAATCAACACTACTAGCAACCCACAGGTACCAACATGAGGTTTTGAGACAAAGATCGGATACAAGAGATGAACTAAGGTTTGAGAGGAGATGGTGCTGGTGAAGATGTTGATGGAGACTGACCCCCTCTCGATGAGAGGATCATTGGTGATGACGATGGCTTCGATTTCCCCCTCCCGGAGGGATGTTTCCCTGGCAGAACAGCTCCGCCGGAGCCCTAGATTGGTTCTGCCCAAGTTCCGCCTCGAGACGGCGGCGCTTCGTCCCGAAAGCTTCCTTCTGATTTTTTTCCAAGTCAAAACACATCATATAGCAGAAGATGGGCATCGGGGGCCTGCCAGGTGGCCCACAAGGCAGGGGGTAGGGTGCGCCCCCCCCACCCTTGTGGATGGCAGGTGACCCCCCTCTGGTGCTTTCTTCGCCCAATATTTTTTATATATTCCAAAACAATACTCCATGAAGTTTCAGGACTTTTGGAGTTGTGCAGAATAGGTCTCTAATATTTGTTCCTTTTCCAGTCCAGAATTCCAGCTGCCGGCATTCTCCCTCTTCATGTAAACCTTATAAAATAAGAGAGGAAAGGCATAAGTATTGTGATATAATGTGTAATAACAGCCCATAATGCAATAAATATCAATATAAAAGCATGATGCAAAATGGACGTATCACGCGGCCGGCCGACTGGGCAGACCACTGGACCGTAGTTGCACACTATGTTGGTGGCTTTAACATTGCGGAATTGTCCCGGTGGGCGGCAACACCAACTTCCCTTTGATAATATCAGTTGTTTGGGAAATGGTTGATGCATCGAACTGACTTGGCATAGCTGATCAGAAATCTGTAGGAGGCTTCAATTAGAGGTGGTAGTTTATGGTGTACAATTTCATTACTGACATACCAACTCCTTCACAACACCATTAACACATGCATGCGATCATCTTCATTTATCTTGTACATAAGATCAAAAAGCCACTTAGGGCACTTATTCCTGTAAGTGCATCTAGTGCCACCCCTAGTTGGTTTTGAAGTATTGACGACAAAGGTGGTTGAGGGACTAATGTGTTTGTGAGAATTGCAGGATAACACAGGTAGTAGTCCCTCATTGATTCGTTTTTTCTACCAGAGATGACCCCTAAAAATGTATGAAGACATTGAAGACAATGGTGGTTCGTACACATTCACATTGAAGATAATGACGTGTGAAGACATTCACTTGAAGACTATGGAGTGTGAACACATAGCTTCTTTCGTAGTTTCATTTTCTTCCTTCTTGAGTCATAGGAACCACCGTACTGTTAAGTGGGGTCAAAGTGAACAAAGTCACAAGACTGACTTGATGCTCAACCAAAATCCTATGTCTTCGAGCGAAGACAATGAGAGCAAATCTTATCCAGAGTTGGATGAGTCAGCTTTGCTTGTAGCCCAAGCCAAGCTATCGCGTGTGTTTGAAATCCGACCATTGGAAATGTGTCGGTTCCTTAGTGACCCAGGGTCATTTCGGACATATCATGTCGGGTTGCCTCCTGGCTATAAATAGCCCAAATCCTACACTATAAATTGGTGGCTACTCAAAGTTAGTGCACGGCCTTTGTCGTTTAAGAGCAACCCACCTTCGAAGCCTTTGAGAAAGATACTTGTGAGGACAAAGCCCAAAACACCTAGAGCCAAAGAGTGTTAGGCATCACTGAAGTCTTTCTGTCCGCGTGACCCGAAGACTTGTTACACTTGAGGACTGTGTATCCTCCAGCCGGTTAGGCGTCACGTTATGAGGATCCAAGAGTCATTGTGGATCGCCAGTGAACGGAGTCTGTGAAGGTTTGGAAGTCTACCTTGAAGACTTGCCAGATTGATTGGGCGAGGACTGGGTGTCCTTAGCGCAAGGGAAATAAGGTGAAGACGTGGTCTTGTGATTTCAATCTCAACCTCCCTAACCAGACGTACAGTTGTCATAGCAATTGGAACTGGTCTACCAAATCCTCATTGATACGTCTCCGTCGTATCTACTTTCCCAAACACTTTTGCCCTTGTTTTGGACTCTAACTTGCATGATTTGAATGGAACTAACCCGGACTGACGCTGTTTTCAGCAGAATTGCCATGGTGTTATTTTTGTGCAGAAACAAAAGTTCTCAGAATGACCTGAAAATCAACGGAGATTATTTTTGGAAATAATAAAAAATATTGGCGAAAGAATCAGGGCCAGGGGGGCCACACCCTGTCCACGAGGGTGGGGGGCGCCCCCTGCCTCGTGGGCCCCCTGGAGCTCCACCGACCTCAACTCCAACTCTATATATTCACGTTCAGGGAGAAAAAAATCAGAGAGAAGGATTCATCGCGTTTTACGATACGGAGCCGCCGCCAAGCCCTATTCTCTCTCGGGAGGGCTGATCTGGAGTCCGTTCGGGGCTCCGGAGAGGGGAATCCATCGCCATCGTCATCATCGACCATCCTCCATCACCAATTTCATGATGCTCACCACCGTGCGTGAGTAATTCCATCGTAGGCTTGCTGGACGGTGATGGGTTGGATGAGATTTATCATGTAATTGAGTTAGTTTTGTTAGGGTTTGATCCCTAGTATCCACTATGTTCTAAGATTGATGTTGCTATGACTTTGCTATGCTTAATGCTTGTCACTAGGGCCCGAGTGCCATGATTTCAAATCTGAACCTATTATGTTTTCATGAATATATGTGAGTTCTTGATCCTATCTTGCAAGTCATTAGTCACCTACTATGTGTTATGATCCGGCAACCCCGAAGTGACAATAATCGGGACCGCTCCCGGTGATGACCATAGTTTGAGGAGTTCATGTATTCACTATGTGTTAATGCTTTGGTCCGGTACTCTATTAAAAGGAGGCCTTAATATCCCTTCCATTAGGACCCCGCTGCCACGGGAGGGTAGGACAAAAGATGTCATGCAAGTTCTTTTCCATAAGCACGTATGACTATATTCGGAATACATGCCTACATTACATTGATGAACTGGAGCTAGTTCTGTGTCACCCTATGTTATAACTGTTGCATGAATAATCGCATCCGGCATAATTCTCCATCACCGATCCAATGCCTACGAGCTTTTCACATATTGTTCTTCGCTTGTTTACTTTTCCCTTGCTATTGTTTGTCGGGGGTTGGGTCTGACATATGCCATTGGATGGCTTATCATGGTGGGAGCGAGTAGAACGTCGCCAGTGCCTGGAAGCGGGATAAGGCGTAGACACGGACGCCGGCGCACTTTACCCAGGTTCGGGGCTCTCCTAGGAGATAACACCCCTAGTCCTGCTCTGCGGGGTCTCTGCATGATCACTAAGGCAATAGTGAGTACAATGGTGCTCCTCGAGCTGTATGCTAGAGGTAGGAGAAGGCAAGGCTAGCTCTCTCCTTTCTCTATGGGTCGGTCTAGTTCTAACAGGTTGGGAACCCTTTGCATGGGTGCCCTGGGGGGTTTATATAGGCCTACCCCCAGGGGTACAATAGTAATCCTGCCGGGTGTAGGACCCGGCTGTCAGTCTCTCTGGTGGCCGGCTTCTCCACCGGCTGCTGGGGCCCGCCGACTGGTCTGGTACTGAGCCGACAGGCCGCCTCCGGGTCTTGTCGGCTGCTGACCACTGTAGCCGTGACGCTAATGACGCCAGCTCGGTCAGGGGAGCGTGGCTACAGCCCCGCCGCCCGGCGGGCGATTACTGTAGCCACTCCGTGTCTCGTCTGGTTAATGGCGGGTGGGCCCCGAGGAAGGGGCGGGCCGACTGCTGGGGGCCGTCCTCTCTCGGGTCCGACTGGTGGGGCTCTAGCCGTCTTCCGGGCTCTCGCTGATCGGTGGGGCCCGTCGTCCTTGGGCAGTACCGACAAGCCGTCGTGGGAGCAGGGCTCCGCCTGCTTGCAGTGACGTCAGGGGTGGAGTGGCAACAGTGCCGCGCCGGGCGGAGATCTCCGCTGGTACGGTGCACTGTGGCCACGCCCATCCCTGGATTTAGGAGGGATGGGCTATACTGTAGCCACTCCCTGTCTTGTCTTTCTTGATGAGGGCGCAGGCTTCGTTGGCGGCACGGGCCGACTGCTAGGGGCCGGCTTCTCTGGAAGCCGTCCACTAGGAGTCGGCTTGCCTTGATGCCGGCTTCTAGAACTCGACCGTCTACGGGCAGCCGACTATTCCTCCAGCCGGCCACTAGAAGGCGGCACTTCGTCTTGACGCCTCGAGGGGCGCTGCCAGCCCCGATGTCTTAAAAGGTTCTGGGTCTCGGGTTAGCCTACCCGTGGCCCATTACTCCGAGAGTAGTCCCCGAAGCTGGTGAGGTGCCGCGGCTGAGCAACCGAGGAGCATCAGCAGTTTCTTTCTCCGAGTGCTCGAGGTGGGGCCTCGTCCGACTTCTTCCGAGCCGACTAGCGAGAGTCGGCCTCGTCCAGCCTGACTTTTCCAAACATCGAACGCGCCGGCGGGAACCAAGTGGCGTGCTAGCTAAGCCTCCAGGCCGCCGCCCGTTGTGAGCATGTCACGTGGCGCCGAGCGGTCGGGCCAGTCTGCCAACCCACGCTCGCGATGGGACACGCCTGCTGGCGGGGCCCGCCACTACCACGCCTCGGCACGCGAGCGGATCCGCTGCGGCCGAGGTGGGCGGTTGAGTTTCCCGCGGAGTTACTGCACGCAGTAACTCGCGCGATAAACGTGGGGGCGTGGGGTCGTGGGCGCAGTAAATCCCACGATCGCCCCCTCGACTTCGCAGCGCGTAGGCCTATAAGTAGGGGAGGAGGGGGAGCGGCAGAGCACGCGCGTCCCTCCTCCCCATCCTTTCCTCCTTCTTCTTCCTCTTGCCGTAGCGCCTCCAAGCCATGCTGAGCACTGCGGTGGTTCGTCTCTGATGAGCTCATCCTCCAATCCCACGCCCCCCATGGCGCGCTCCGGAGCATGGGACGGCTCCGAAGTTCATGACGACCACATCGACTTCCTCCGCTAGACGCGGCGGCTGCCCGGCAAAGATTACGTGAAGGTCTGCCTCGCGCCGAAGAGGGAGATCTCGCCGGCGCCGGAGGAGGGCGAGCGGGTCGTCTTCCGCTCGCACTGCCTGTGCGGCCTCGGCCTGCCGGCGAGCAGCTTCTTTCGGTCCTTCCTCGAATTCTACGGTCTTCAGCCGCACCACCTCACCCCGAACACGGTGGTGCTGCTGTCCGCCTTCATCACTTTGTGCGAAGGCTTCCTCGGCGTCCTCCCCACCATCGAGCTTTGGGGGGAGTTCTTCTACATCAAGCTCGGCACCCTCGTCGCGGGCGTGCTGGCTCAATGCGGCGCGTTTATTGCGGTGTGGAGGCCGGCGGCCGAAAATCCGTTTCCTCCCATCCCGCTGATCAAGTCGGTGAAGATGTGGCAGCGGTCGTACTTCTACGTGAAGAGCGTCTTCCCGGAGGGCGACTGGGTCAACTTGCCGGCTTACGAAGCCGGCCCGCTGGCTGGGAGGCGGCCCAACTGGTCGTACCGGGCCAAGACACTGTCGCCTTCTGGAGCCCCCGCCATCGCGCGGCTCCGAGTGCTGACACAGTCGGAGGGCCTGACCGGGCCTGACTTGTTATCCGCCTTCGTGGTGCGCCGGGTGCTCCCGCTCCAGAGCCGCCCTCACATGATCTGCCAGATGAGCGGGCATCGGGATCCAAGCCGGCTATGCACCAAGGAGATGCCTCACGCAGAGGTAGCTCACATGGTGAACTATCTTGCGAACTGCGAGCTCATGGAGGAGTGGCGGTTTGGCAAGGAGCCATATTCACGCGCCGACCCCCCGCCTATGGTAAGTCATCTTTCTTTTTCTCTATCCTTTCTGTTGCCAAGTTCGGCTTGTCCGATCTGACCAATCAGCCTTTGAACAGAGCCCCCTCCTCCAGCCAGCAGCCGGCGCCGCGGGGCTGGAGCGCCAATTCCTCCCCGATCGAGCAGAGAGCGACGTCGATGACCCCGACTTGGGGGCGGCGGCCTTGGAGGACGACGCCGAGGGAGGAGGCGGCGAAGCAGGCGGCTCGAGGCTCGGAGCCAGCCTCGAGGACTGGCCGGACGACGATGTGGGGGAAGTCGCCCCACGCCACCAGCCAGGCGCGAGCTCGTCTGCCGCACCGGATTCCCAAGGTGGCGCGAAGAAACGCAGGGCCGCGCCGAGCTTGTTTGGTAGCCGGCCGAAGAAGCCCAAGGGCTCGGCCGCGCCGACCAAGAGGGATGAAGCGGCCGCAAAGGCCATCCGCTTCCGCAAGGCGGTGAAGGAGCCGCAGCTGGTTTCCGCGTAAGTACCGCCTTCATCTCATACTTTCTCCTTCCTTGCCGATCTTGTCTGAGTTTCTTTGTTTTGTTCCCTTCGATCTAGGGCTCCGCTTTCTCTTGAGAAGTCGGCCGCCGCCTCCATCGTGGGGTCGGCGGAGACTTCCTCCACCACTCGGCGGATCGATCCGGCCGCTGACCTCCGGGAGGCAACAGAGCGGAACGCGCGGGAAGCGCGCGAGGAGCAGGAAGCCGCCCGCCTGGAGAAGGTGGAAGTGGAGAAGGCGGAGGTTTCCGCCCTCAAGAAACTGGCGGAGGCCGAGGCGGCCGACGCGGCGAAGAAGCAGGCCAAGGAGGCCGCGCGCAGCCATTCGGCGGTGTTCGTCACTCCCCTGAACTCCGCGCCGCCGCCACCGGAGTTCGTGGCACAGACTGGGGAAGTCGGCGACGAGCACCCGATCATGGAGAGGGATGGCGGCGACGTCGCCATGCCGGACGTGATCGTGCCTCCACCGCCGCCGTCCGGGAGCGCGCAAGGCGAGCAGCAGGCGGACCCGCCAGTGCCGCCAACCGAAAATGAGGTGGTGACGGGCCTGACTCCTGAGGACTGCACACCGACGCACCGCCGACTTGCAAAGGCGGCTTCGGCGCCACGCCCGCTGGAGACCGGCGCCGCGAGCTCCTCGATCCCGGACACCGAGGCGACCAGCGCCGCGCCCACTGGGTGGGTGCGGGGAGGCGGGACAGGCCCGTTGAATCGGGCGCTTCTAGACGTCCAAACCAAACTCCGAGCCGAGGCCGGTGCTCTCAAGCACTATAACACGGCGTATCTGGACTCGCGAGAGGCCATCCGGGTACGTTTCCTTCTTTCTTTGTTTCTGTTTCTTGTGCTTCTCTGTGGGGGCGCGCCAGCGCACCCACTGGGTGTAGTTCCCGAGTTTCGGGCCGGCTGCTGAGCAGGCGGCTCGGAACTCTAATCGGAGAGTTCCGAGTACTAACGCTTATCTGAAATTTTTATCACAGGATTATCACAACCTTTGCGTGGCCGCCTTTAACTCCAATGTCCAGGAGCTAGCACAGCGGACCGCCGACTTGTCGGAGAGCCGAAGTAAGTCCTCTTCTTTCTCTGTGGGGGCGCGTTGGCGCACCCGCGGGCTATAGTCCCCGAGATTCGGGCCGACTATTGAGCAGTCGGGCCGGATCTCCCCGGCAACTGTTCTTCTTTGGGTTGATATTGACAACTTCTTTCTTCGCGGGGGCGCGCTGGCGCACCCGCGGGCTGTAGTCCCCGAGATTCGGGCCGACTGTTGAGTAGTCGGGCCGGATCTCCCCGGCCACTGTGCTTCTTCTTTGCTGGTTGCTGACGCCTTTCCCTTCTTCGTTTCTTGTGCAGAAGCCAACGCCGCCTTGCAGCAACAGCTGGGCGAAGCCAACACCGCGCTGCGCGCTAAGGAGGAGGAGTGCGGCAAGCTGGCTGAAGAGCGTGACCGGCTGGTCGCGCAACTGGCGGAACAGGCGGAGCTTCTCAAGAAGGCCCAGAAGGAGGCGGAGGACAAGGAGACCGGCCTCCTTGCTGAGTTCGCAACCGAACGCTCCACCTGGACCGACAAGGAAGCGATGCTGACTTCCGGCTTTCATGAAATCGAAGACATAGTTGATGGTGAGCTTCCTTCTTTTTTCTTCTTTAAGCTGCCGGCTGCTGGTCGAGCTGGCCTCTCGTCTCTAACTTGGCTCTTCGCTTTCTGTCTTGGCAAACTTCTTCCCTGGTCACTCTGATGCCGCCAATCAGGCCATTGAAGCTGATCACGAAGGACGGAGGGCGGAAGGCGCGTAGATCGCTGCCGACGCGCCCCGAACCCTTAGCGAGCAGATCCTGAGCATCGAAGCCCGTCTTCAGCCGGCTCACCGGATGCTGCGCCATCTTCAGCGTGTTGGCGCCCAGGCGATCGCCGCCCTGTGGCCGGACATGCCGGCACCGCACACTCCTAGTCGGACTGCCCACTGGCTGGAGGTGGCGGCCGGCCGTCTTGAGGCCTGGAAGGGCTCCTCGGCCCGGCCTGGAGCGCACCAGGCCTTGGAATTCGTCAAGGCGTGGTACCCTGGGCTAAGTCTAGCCCAGCTGGCCACGTTTCGGCTGGAGGCTCAGGAGGAGCTGGCGGTCGTGGAAGATGACCTTGTCAAGCGCGCGGCGGCAATCGCCGAGTAGACCGACACCAGCGTCTTCATCCCGGAGCGGGTTGAGAACGGCGCCGAGGCGCCACCAGAATGGTTTGGGCTGAACCCGGAGGACGGCGAGGACTCGGCCGAGGTGATCGGCTCCAGTGTCGAGGAAGAAGGCGAGGAGGAGGAGGAAGGCGAAGAGGAGGCGCCAGAGGTCGGAGCGGACGGCCAGCCTCAGCTCGACCGCGCTGTTGGGGAATGTAGTAATTTCAAAAATTTCCTACGCACACGCAAGATCATGGTGATGCATAGCAACGAGAGGGGAGAGTGTTGTCCACGTACCCTCGTAGACCGACATCGGAAGCGTTATCACAATGCGGTTGATGTAGTCGTACGTCTTCACGATCCGACCGATCAAGTACCGAACGTACGGCACCTCCGAGTTCTACACACGTTCAGCTCGATGACGTCCCTCGAACTCCGATCCAGCCGAGTGTTGAGGGAGAGTTTCGTCAGCACGACGGCGTGGTGACGATGATGATGTTCCACCGACGCAGGGCTTCGCCTAAGCTCCGCAACGGTATTATCGAGGTGTAATATGGTGGAGGGGGGCACCGCACACGGCTAAGAGATCTCAAGGATCAATTGTTGTGTCTATGGGGTGCCCCCCTGCCCCTGTATATAAAGGAGCAAGGAGGAGGCAGCCGGCCAAGGGAAGAGGCGCGCCAAAGGGGGGAGTCCTACTCCCACCGGGAGTAGGACTCCTCCTTTCCTTGTGGGAGTAGGAGAAGGGAAGGGGGAAGGAGAAAGAAGGAAGGGTGTGCCCCCTTTCCCTAGTCCAATTCGGACCAGACCATGGGGAGGGGTGCGGCCACCTTTTGAGGCCTTTCTCTCCTTTCCCGTATGGCCCATTAAGGCCCAATACGAATTCCCGTAACTCTCTGGTACTCCAAAAAATACCCGAATCACTCGGAACCTTTCCGAAGTCCGAATATAGTCATCCAATATATCGATTTTTACGTCTCAGCCATTTCGAGACTCCTCGTCATGTCCCCGATCTCATCTGGGACTCCGAACTCCTTCGGTACATCAACATACATAAACTCATAATAAAACTGTCATCGTAACGTTAAGCGTGCGGACCCTACGGGTTCGAGAACTATGCAGACATGACCGAGACACCTCTCCGGTCAATAACCAATAGCGGGACCTGGATGCCCATATTGGCTCCCACATATTCTACGAAGATCTTTATCGGTCAGACCGCATAACAACATACGTTGTTCCCTTTGTCACCGGTATGTTACTTGCCCGAGATTTGATCGTCGGTATCTCGATACCTAGTTCAATCTCGTTACCGGCAAGTCTCTTTACTCGTTCCTTAATACATCATCCCGCAACTAACTCATTAGTCACAATGCTTGCAAGGCTTATAGTGATGTGCATTACCGAGTGGGCCCAGAGATACCTCTCCGACAATCGGAGTGACAAATCCTAATCTCGAAATACGCCAACCCAACAAGTACCTTTGGAGACACCTGTAGAGCACCTTTATAATCACCCGTTTACGTTGTGACGTTTGGTAGCACACAAAGTGTTCCTCCAGTAAACGGGAGTTGCATAATCTCATAGTCATAGGAACATGTATAAGTCATGAAGAAAGAAATAGCAACATACTAAACGATCGGGTGCTAAGCTAATGGAATGGGTCAAGTCAATCACGTCATTCTCCTAATGAGGTGATTTCGTTAATCAAATGACAACTCATGTCTATGGCTAGGAAACATAACCATCTTTGATTAACGAGCTAGTCAAGTAGAGGCATACTAGTGACACTCTGTTTGTCTATGTATTCACACATGTATTATGTTTCCGGTTAATACAATTCTAGCATGAATAATAAACATTTACCATGATATAAGGAAATAAATAATACTTTATTATTGCCTCTAGGGCATATTTCCTTCAGTCTCCCACTTGCACTAGAGTCAATAATCTAGTTCACATCGCCATGTGATTTAACATCAATAATTCACATCACCATGTGATTAACACCCATAGTTCACATCTCTATGTGACCAACACTCAAAGGGTTTACTAGAGTCAATAATCTAGTTCACATCGCTATGTGATTAACACCCAAAGAGTACTAAGGTGTGATCATGTTTTGATTGTGAGATAATTTTAGTTCAACGGGTCTGTCACATTCAGATCCGTAAGTATTTTGCAAATTTGTATGTCTGCAATGCTCTGCACGGAGCTACTCTAGCTAATTGCTCCCACTTTCAATATGTATCTAGACCGAGACTTAGAGTCATCTAGATTAGTGTCAAAACTTGCATCGACGTAACCCTTTACGACGAACCTTTTGTCACTTCCATAATCGAGAAACATGTCCTTATTCCACTAAGGATAATTTTGACCGCTGTCCAGTGATCTACTCCTAGATCACTATTGTACTCCCTTGCCAACGGTGTAGGGTATACAATAGATCTGGTACACAGCATGGCATACTTTATAGAACCTATGGCCGAGGCATAGGGAATGACTTTCATTCTTTTCCTATCTTCTGCCGTGGTCAGGCTTTGAGTCTTACTCAATTTCACACCTTGTAACACAGGCAAGAAACTCTTTCTTTGACTGTTCCATTTTGAACTACTTCAAAATCTTGTTAAGGTATGTACTCATTGAAAAACTTATCAAGCGTTTTCATCTATCTCTATAGATCTTGATGCTCAATATGTAAGCAGCTTCACCGAGGTCTTTCTTTCAAAAACTCCTTTCAAACACTCCTTTATGCTTTGCAGAATAATTCTACATTATTTCTGATCAACAATATGTCATTCACATATACTTATCAGAAATGCTGTAGTGCTCCCACTCACTTTCTTGTAAATACAGGCTTCACCGCAAGTCCGTATAAAACTATATCCTTTGATCAACTTATCAAAGCGTATATTCCAACTCCGAGATACTTGCACCAGTCCATAGATGGATCGCTGGAGCTTGCATATTTTGTTAGCACCTTTAGGATTGACAAAACCTTCTGGTTGCATCATATACAACTCTTCTTTAATAAATCCATTAAGGAATGCAGTTTTGTTTATCCATTTGCCATATTTCATAAAATGCGGCAATTGCTAACATGATTCGGACAGACTTAAGCATAGATACGAGTGAGAAACTCTCATCGTAGTCAACACTTTGAACTTGTCGAAAACCTTTTTGCGACAATTCTAGCTTTGTAGACAGTAACACTACTATCAGCGTCCGTCTTCCTCTTGAAGATCCATTTATTCTCAATTGCTTGCCGATCATCGGGCAAGTCAACCAAAGTCCACACTTTGTTCTTATACATGGATCTCATCTCAGATTTCATGGCCTCAAGCCATTTTGCGGAATCTGGGCTCACCATCGCTTCTTCATAGTTCGTAGGTTTGTCATGGTCTAGTAACATAACCTCCAGAACAGGATTACCGTACCACTCTGGTGCGGATCTTACTCTGGTTGACCTACAAGGTTTAGTAATAACTTGATCTGAAGTTTCATGATCATCATCATTAACTTCCTCACTCATTGGTATAGACGTCACAGGAACCGTTTCTTGTGATGAACTACTTTCCAATTCGGGAGAAGTTACAGTTACCTCATCAAGTTCTACTTTCCTCCCACTCACTTCTTTCGAGAGAAACTCCTTCTCTAGAAAGGATCCATTCTTAGCAACGAATATCTTGCCTTCGGATCTGTGATAGAAGGTGTACCCAATAGTTTCTTTTGGGTATCCTATGAAGATTTACTTCTCCGATTTGGGTTCGAGCTTATCATGTTGAAACTTTTTCACATAAGCATCGCAGTCCCAAACTTTAAGAAACGACAACTTTGGTTTCTTTCCAAACCACAGTTCATAAGGCGTCGTCTCATCGGATTTTGATGGTGCCCTATTTAACGTGAATGTAGCTGTCTCTAATGCATAACCCCAAAACGATAGTGGTAAATTGGTAAGAGACATCATAGATTGCACTATATCCAATAAAGTACGTTTATGACGTTCGGACACACCATTATGCTGTGGTGTTCCAGGTGGCGTGAGTAGTGAAACTATTTCACATTTGTTTTTACTGAAGGCCAAACTCGTAACTCAAATACTCTTCTCCACGATCAGATCATAGAAACTTTATTTTCTTGTTATGATGATTTTCCACTTCACTCTGAAATTATATGAACTTTTCAAATGTTTCAGACTTCTGTTTCATTAAGTAGATATACCCATATCTGCTCAAATCATCTGTGAAGGTCAGAAATTAATGATATCCGCCACGAGCCTCAATATTCATTGGACCACATACATCTGTATGTATGACTTCCAACAAATCTGTTGCTCTCTCCATAGTTCCGGAGAACGGCGTTTTAGTCATCTTGCCCATGAGGCACGGTTCGCAAGTATCAAGTGATTCATAATCAAGTGATTCCAAAATCCCATCACTATGGAGTTTCTTCATGTGCTTTACACCAATATGACCTATACGGCAGTGCCACAAATAAGTTGCACTATCATTATTAACTTTGCATCTTTTGGCTTCAATATTATGAATATGTGCATCACTACGATCGAGATCCAACAAACCAATTTCGTTGGTGTGTATGACCATAAAAGGTTTTTTATTCATGTAAACAGAACAACAATTGTTCTCTAACTTAAATGAATAACCGTATTGCAATAAACATGATCAAATCATATTCATGCTCAACGCAAACACCAAATAACACTTATTTAGTTTCAACACTAATCCCGAAAGTACAGGGAGTGTGCGATGATGATCATATCAATCTTGGAACCACTTCCAACACACATCGTCACTTTATCCGTAACTAGTTTATGTTCATGCAACTACCGTTTCGAGTTACTACTCTTTAGCAACTGAACCAGTATCAAATACTGAGGGGTTGCTATAAACACTAGTAAGTACACATCAATAACATGTATATCCAATATACCTTTGTTCATTTTGCCATCCTTCTTATCCACCAAATACTTGGGGCAGTTCCGCTTCCAGTGACCAGTCCCTTTGTAGTAGAAGCACTTAGTCTCAGGCTTAGGTACAGACTTGGGCTTCTTCACTTTGAGTAGCAACTTGCTTGCCGTTCTTTTTGAAGTTCCCCTTCTATCCCTTTGCCCTTTTCTTGAAACTAGTGGTCTTGTTAACCATCAACACTTGATGCTCTTTCTTGATTTCTACCTTCGTCCATTTCAGCATCGCGAAGAGCTTGGGAATTACTTTCGTCATCCCTTACATACTATAGTTCATCACGAAGTTCTACTAACTTGGTGATGGTGACTAGAGAATTCTGTCAATCACTATTTTATCTGGAAGATTAACTCCCACTTGATTCAAGCGATTGTAGTACCCAGACAATCTGAGCACATGCTCACTGCTTGAGCTATTCTCCTCCATCTTTTAGCTATAGAACTTGTTGGAGACTTCATATCTCTCAACTCGGGTATTTGCTTGAAATATTAACTTCAACTCCTGGAACATCTCATATGGTCCATGACGTTCAAAACGTCTTTGAAGTCCCGATTCTAAGCCGTTAAGCATGGTGCACTAAACTATCAAGTAGTCATCATATTGAGCTAGCCAAACGTTCATAACGTCTGCATCTGCTCCTGCAATAGGTCTGTCACCTAGCGGTGCATCAAGGAAATAATTCTTCTGTGCAGCAATGAGGATAATCCTCAGATCACGGATCCAATCCGCATCTTTGCTACTAACATCTTTCAACATAATTTTTCTCTAGGAACATATCAAAAATAAACACAGGGAAGCAACAACGCGAGCTATTGATCTACAACATAATTTGCAAAATACTATTAGGACTAAGTTCATGATAAATTTAAGTTCAATTAATCATATTACTTAAGAACTCCCACTTAGATAGACATCCCTCTAATCCTCTAAGTGATCACGTGATCCATATCAACTAAACCATGTCCGATCATCACGTGAGATGGAGTAGTTTCAACGGTGAACATCACTATGTTGATCATATCTACTATATGATTCACACTCGACCTTTTGGTCTCCGTGTTCCGAGGCCATATCTGTTATATGCTATGCTCGTCAAGTTTAACCTGAGTATTCCGCGTGTGCAACTGTTTTGCACCCGTTGTATTTGAACGTAGAGCCTATCACACCCGATCATCACGTGGTGTCTCAGCACGACGAACTTTCGCAACGGTGCATACTCAGGGAGAACACTTATACTTTGATAATTTAGTGAAGGATCATCTTATAATGCTACCGTCAAACAAAGCAAGATAAGATGCATAAAGGATTAACATCACATGCAATCAATATAAGTGATATGATATGGCCATCATCATCTTGTGCTTGTGATCTCCATCTCCGAAGCACCGTGCTCGTGATCTCCATCTCCGAAGCACCGTCATGATCACCATCGTCACCGGCGCGACACCTTGATCTCCATCGTAGTATCGTTGTCGTCTCGCCAAATAATTGCTTTTACGACTATCGCTACCGCTTAGTGATAAAGTAAAACTATTACATGGTGATAGCATCTCATACAATAAAGCGACAACCATATGGCTCCTGCCAGTTGCCGATAACTCGGTTACAAAACATGATCATCTCATACAACAAATTATATCACATCATGTCTTGACCATATCACATCACAACATGCCCTGCAAAAACAAGTTAGACGTCCTCTACTTTGTTGTTGCAAGTTTTACATGGCTGCTACGGGCTTAGCAAGAACCGTTCTTACCTACGCATCAAAACCACAACGATAGTTTGTCAAGTTGGTGCTGTTTTAACCTTCGCAAGGACCGGGCGTAGCCACACTCGGTTCAACTAAAGTGAGAGAGACAGACACCCGCCAGTCACCTTTAAGCAACGAGTGCTCCGAATGGTGAAACCAGTCTCGCGTAAGCGTACGCGTAATGTCGGTCCGGGCCGCTTCATCTCACAATACCGCTGAACCAAAGTATGACATGCTGGCAAGCAGTATGACTTATATCGCCCACAACTCACTTGTGTTCTACTCGTGCATAGCATCAACGCATAAAACCAGGCTCGGATGCCACTGTTGGGGAATGTAGTAATTTCAAAAATTTCCTACGCACACGCAAGATCATGGTGATGCATAGCAACGAGAGGGGAGAGTGTTGTCCACGTACCCTCGTAGACCGACAGCGGAAGCGTTATCACAACGCGGTTGATGTAGTCGTACGTCTTCACGATCCGACCGATCAAGTACCGAACGTACGGCACCTCCGAGTTCTACACACGTTCAGCTCGATGACGTCCCTCAAACTCCGATCCAGCCGAGTGTTGAGGGAGAGTTTCGTCAGCACGACGGCGTGGTGACGATGATGATGTTCCACCGACGCAGGGCTTCGCCTAAGCTCCGCAACGGTATTATCGAGGTGTAATATGGTGGAGGGGGGCACCGCACACGGCTAAGAGATCTCAAGGATCAATTATTGTGTCTATGGGGTGCCCCCCTGCCCCCGTATATAAAGGAGCAAGGAGGAGGCAGCCGGCCAAGGGAAGAGGCGCGCCAAAGGGGGGAGTCCTACTCCCACCGGTAGTAGGACTCCTCCTTTCCTTGTGGGAGTAGGAGAAGGGAAGGGGGAAGGAGAAAGAAGGAAGGGTGCGCCCCCTTTCCCTAGTCCAATTCGGACCAGACCATGGGGAGGGGTGCGGCCACCTTTTGAGGCCTTTCTCTCCTTTCCCGTATGGCCCATTAAGGCCCAATACGAATTCCCGTAACTCTTCGGTACTCCAAAAAATACCCGAATCACTCGGAACCTTTCCGAAGTCCGAATATAGTCGTCCAATATATCGATTTTTACGTCTCGGCCATTTCGAGACTCCTCGTCACGTCCCCGATCTCATCCGGGACTCCGAACTCCTTCGGTACATCAACATACATAAACTCATAATAAAACTGTCATCGTAACGTTAAGCGTGCGGACCCTACGGGTTCGAGAACTATGCAGACATGACCGAGACACCTCTCCGGTCAATAACCAATAGCGGGACCTGGATGTCCATATTGGCTCCCACATATTCTACGAAGATCTTTATCGGTCAGACCGCATAACAACATACGTTGTTCCCTTTGTCACCGGTATGTTACTTGCCCGAGATTTGATCGTCGGTATCTCGATACCTAGTTCAATCTCGTTACCGGCAAGTCTCTTTACTCGTTCCGTAATACATCATCCCGCAACTAACTCATTAGTCACAATGCTTGCAAGGCTTATAGTGATATGCATTACCGAGTGGGCCCAGAGATACCTCTCCGACAATCGGAGTGACAAATCCTAATCTCGAAATACGCCAACCCAACAAGTACCTTTGGAGACACCTGTAGAGCACCTTTATAATCACCCATTTACGTTGTGACGTTTGGTAGCACACAAAGTGTTCCTCCGGTAAACGGGAGTTGCATAATCTCATAGTCATAGAAACATGTATAAGTCATGAAGAAAGCAATAGCAACATACTAAACGATCGGGTGCTAAGCTAACGGAATGGGTCAAGTCAATCACGTCATTCTCCTAATGAGGTGATCCCGTTAATCAAATGACAACTCATGTCTATGGCTAGGAAACATAACCATCTTTGATTAACGAGCTAGTCAAGTAGAGGCATACTAGTGACACTCTGTTTGTCTATGTATTCACACATGTATTATGTTTCCGGTTAATACAATTCTAGCATGAATAATAAACATTTATCATGATATAAGGAAATAAATAATACTTTATTATTGCCTCTAGGGCATATTTCCTTCACGCGCCTCCAGCAACGAGCCACGCCCAAGCGAGCCGGCTACTACTGGAGGCGACCAAGCGGAGACTGACCAGCCGGCCGCTCCACCAACCGGCGCCACTGACTCCTCCGATCCACCAAACCCGTCTGCCGCTCCCTAGGCTGCCAGTTTATTTTTGCTTTACCTGCCTATCAATCTCGACGAACTTGTTAATTTTGCACAATTCCACCCGCAGGGTGTATCTCAAACTGCCATTGAATTTCGGCCAACGGCCTTTTGCTATGTAAAATATTTTTCCGAGTTCTATCTTTCCTTGCTTTCTGCTCTTTTGGCTTTTTCCTTTGCCGCCCTCCCTTAGTTGCCGACTTGCCAGCCGAACAGCCTCTCTGCGGACTGTGGCTGGATCAAGTACTTAGCTGCTTTCGGGAAGGCAAGTACTTAGCCGATTTAGAACGTTTTAACAAGTTAAGTAGAAGCCGTCCGGCCGGCTGCTCAATAGCCGATCGTAGAAGGCTGGAAGCCGGCTTAAACTATGCACATGCTTTGGGTCCTTAGCCATTTTTCACGTGGCCACTCTTTCTGCCTTTCTCCTACCCACCAGACAGTCGCTCTGCGAGCTGCGGCTTCCGGCAGGAGACGACTTAAGTGCCAACACATTACTTGTCCGGCTGCAGGAAGCATTTCATAGTATAAGGCGGCGAGTCCCCGGGCCGACTGGTCGGGCCCGGTGCCAAGCGGCATAAAGGGAATGACACATTCATATGCATAATTCTTATCATATAGATAAAAGAGGGCAGTCCCCGAGCTCTTCTTGGGGGACCCGAAGTCTTCGTACTTTAATACAAAAGGTAGCGTGGCACATACTGCATTAACTGTAAAATCTTCAGAGGAGATTTGCATTCCATGGCCGCTCCGTCTCCTTGCCAGAGTCGTCCCTCTTGCGCGCTCGAGGCTTCTGAGCGTCGATCAGGTAGTAGGAGTCGTTGCCCAACACCTTGCTGACGATGAAGGGGCCTTCCCAAGGCGCTGAGAGCTTGTGCTGGCCGGCTGTTCGCTGGATCAGCCGGAGCACAAGGTCTCCTTTTTGGAAAGATCTTGGCTTGACCTTCCGGTTGTAGTATCGGCGTAGGCTCTGCTGGTAGATGCTGGATCGGCTGAGTGCCAACAGCCGGCCCTCTTCCAGCAGATCGACGCCGTCTTGTCGCGCTTCTTCTGCCTCCTCTTCGGTGTACATGGTGACTCGGGGAGAGTCGAATTCTATGTCCGTTGGGATGATGGCTTCGGCACCGTATACGAGGAAGAAAGGCGTGAAGCCGATTGACTTGTTCGGAGTTGTGCGCAGGCTCCAGAGGATGGCTAGCAGCTCGCCGAGCCAGCAGCCGGCCGAACGCTCCAGAGGCTCGACCAGTCGGGGCTTGATGCCGGACAAAATGAGGCCGTTTGCTCGCTCCACCTGGCCGTTTGACTGCAGATGGGCAACGGACGCTAAGTCCAGTCGGATGCCCTGCGTCGCGCAGAAACGGGCCAACGCGCCTTTGGCAAAGTTTGTGCCATTGTCGGTGATGATGCTGTGTGGTATGCCATACCGAATGGTGATGTCGGAGATGAAAGTCATAGCAGTTGGACCATTCAGGTTCCTTATTGGTTTTGCTTCTATCCACTTGGTGAACTTGTCCACCGCGACAAGCAGGTGAGTCATGCCACCTCGTGTTGTTTTGAATGGTCCCACCATGTCCAGGCCTAGACAGCAAAGGGCCAGGCAATGGGGATAGTCTTGAGTGCAGAAGCCGGCTGATGTGGCTTTGAGTGGAACTTTTGGCACCCTTTACATTTCTGGACCAAGTCTTTGGCGTCTTCCAAAGCAGTCGGCCAGAAAAAACCGTGGCGGAAAGCTTTGGCCACGAGTGCTCTTGAAGCCGCGTGATGACCACACTCGCCTTGATGAATATCTTTGAGGATTGCTTGGCCTTGCTCTGGCTCTACGCAGCGCTGGTAGACACCAGTGACACTGCGCCTCACAAGCTCTCCGTTGACTATGGTGTATGCTGCTGCCCGGTGTTGCACTTGCCGGGCCGAGATCTCATCAGTTGGCAGCTCTTTGTTCACCAGGAAGTTGAGGATGGGCTGGGCCCATGAGGGTGCTGCAATTTCTTCGACTGCTAGGACTGCTACTTGCACGAGGGCGGTTGGGCCGGGAGGCGGCGGGTTGGAGTCTGCTGCCGCTTGCTGAGTCGATGAAGTCCACGGGCCGACTGCTGCAGCCCCCGAGCTGGGTTCTGAAGTCCCCGGGCCGGGTGCGGCTGTTGCAGTCCCCGGGTCGCCTGCCGAATTCCTCGTGCCGGCTGCTGGGGTCCTCAAGTCGGATCCGACTGCTTCAGGAGGAGCCGGCACAAACATGGAATCCGACTCTGGTGATGGCTTGCCAGACGGCTTGAGGAGGCGTTGTAGGGCGACGCCGGTTGGTATTGCTTGACGAGTGGAACCGATTCGAGCCAAGGCGTCTGCTTGCTCATTGTCATTCCTGGGCACATGGAGAAACTCGCATCCGTCAAAGTATCCACTGAGTTGCTGTACGAGGAAGCGGTAGCTCGCCATGTTTGCATCTTTGGCGTCCCAGTCGCCCGATGACTGCTGGTCGCCTTTGGGAGAGGTGAGGATGATGCCGGCTCCCAAACTGGTGCGCATCTTGGAACCATCAAAATGCATCCGCCAATGGGTGGAGTCGGGCGCTGGCGGCAGGTACTGGGTCTCGGCCCAGTCAACGAGGAAGTCGGCCAGTGCTTGTGACTTGATGGCGGTGCGAGGCTGGTAGTAGATGGTGTAGAGGGCCAAATCTATGGCCCATTTGGCCACTCGGCCTGAAGCATCTCGGCTTCCAATGATCTCGGCTAGTGGAGCTGTGTAGACCACAGTGATTGGCTGCTCTTGAAAATACGGCTTCAATTTCTTGGCGGCGAAGTGCACGCCGTAGCACATCTTCTAATAGTGGGGGTAGTTTTGCTTGGAGGCTGACAACACTTCACTCAGGTAGTACACCGGTCTCTGGACTGGTAGTGCCTTGCCTTCCTCCTTGCGTTCTACCACTATGACTGTGCTGACCACCCGGCTGGTGGCGGCGATGTAGAGGAGCATGGGCTCCTTAGGAATCGGAGCCGCCAGGACAGGTGGAGTAGTCAACATCTTCTTGAGCTGGAGAAAAGCTTCATCTGCCTTGTCGTTCCACTCAAAAAAGTGGTCTTCTTCATGAGCTGGTACAGGGGAAGAGCCTTCTCTCCCAGCCGACTGATGAAATGGCTGATGGATGCTAAGTAGCCGGTGAACTTTTGTACGTCGAGCAGTCGGGTGGGCACTTCCATCCTCTCGATGGCCTTGATCTTCACAGGATTGCACTCTATGCCGCGCTCTGAGACCAGGAAGCCAAGAAGCTGGCCGGCTGGTACCCCGAAGATGCATTTCTCCGGGTTGAGCTTGATTTGAAATTGACGCAAGTTCTCAAAGGTCTCCTTGAGGTCTTCTAGCAGCATTCCACGCTTCTCCGTCTTCACCACAACATCGTCCACATAAACGTGGGCGTTCCTGCCGAGTTGCTTGAGGAGGCACTTCTGCATGCAACGTTGAAATGTGGCGCCGACATTCCTCAAACTGAACGTCATGGTCAAGTAGCAGAAGGCTCCAAATGGTGTGATGAAGGCGGTCCTTAGCCTGTCGGCCGGGTTCAGCTTGATCTGGTGATACCCTGAGTATGCGTCCAAAAAACTCAACAGCTTGCATCCGGCTGTGGAGTCTATCACTTGGTCAATTCTCGGCAAAGCAAATGGGTCTTTGGGGCAGGCTTTGTTGAGGCTGGTGTAATCAATACACATGCGCCACTGCTTGTTTTTCTTCAGCACAAGGACTGGATTGGCCAGTCATTCTGGAAAGAACACTTCCATGATGAAGCCGGCCGCCAGCAGCCGGGCTATCTCTTCTCCAACGACTCTTCTCTTCTCTTCTAACAGGCGGCGCAAGGGCTGCCTGACAGGCTTGGCATCGGACCGGACATGTAACTTGTGCTCGGCGAAATCCGTCGGTACACCCGGCATGTATTTGGGAGACCATGCAAAGATATCCCGATTCTCACGGAGGAAATCGACGAGCTCACCTTCCTATTTGCTGTCAAGGTTCGCACCTATGACAGTGTGCCTCTCCGGGTGCTCCGGGTCCAAGGGTATCTTCTTTGTCTCTTTGGCTAGCTTGAACGAGCCCTCGGCTTCCGACTCCTTGGGGTTGGGTGACATTTCCGGCTGCTTGCCTGCCATCGCCACAACTCGGTAAAGGAGCCGCTTCTCAGCCGCGATCACAAGGGACTCGGCCAGCCGGCTGCTATCTGCTCCACAGGCGGACGACTTCTTGTAGTCCCCTGCTATGGTCAGAATTCCCTTGGAACTCGGCATCTTCATCTTGAGGTAAGCATAGTGGGGGACCGCCATGAACTTGGCCAGAGCAGGCCGGCCAAGTAGTGCATGGTATGGGCTCTCAAGGTCCACCACCTCAAACCAGACTGGCTCTCGGAGGAAATGATCTTTGTCCCCAAAGAGGACGTCTATCTGGATCTTGCCGATTGGTGAGCAGGAAAGGCCAGGAACTATGCCATGAAACACGGTCCGGCTGGGCTGAAGCTGCCTTTGTTTGATTCCTAACTTCTCCATGGTATCCTTATACAGGATGTTGATGATGCTGCCGCCATCTATCAGAACTCGGGAAAAACGAGCAGCTCGCCTATCTGTGGCAAAGGTGGCATCCAGAACCAGGGCGTAGGAGCCGGGATTGGGCATTACTTCCGGGTGGTCGGCTCTGCTCCATCTGATGGGCTTCTCGGACCAATGCATGAACTCGGGGGTCTCTGATGCTACTGCATTTACTTCTTGCTGTCATTGTCGTCTGCTGTGCTTATCGTCGGCCACGCTGGTGAACACGACTTAAGCTCTGTGCTCTTCGGGATACTCGTCTTGTATGGCTCCGACTAGTCGAACTGCCGGCTGTTGCGGTGGAGGAGGAGGCGGCTGCCCAGCAGGCGGAGGAGGCAGAAGTCCATCTCCCTTGGCGATCCTGGTGAGCCAATGGCACTTCCGAGTGGTGTGGTTAGACGGCTTCGCGCCGCTGTGAAATTTGCAGGGTGCATCAAGAGTTTGCTCATATGAGAAAGCAGGCAGCCAATTGGGCTTGCCGCCCTTCTGGCGCTTGGATGGAGGCTGCCCTTCCGGCTGCTGGTCTTCGACTGTCGCCACCTGCCGGCTTGTAGAAGTCGGCTGCGCGGCCTTGTGTTTGTTATCGTTGGGTTGCTGACGCCGACTGGAGTCGCCAGCCGGGGCCCGAGGAGCTGGAGGAGCCACTTTGCCACACCCATCAACTTGGATCTCTGCCTTCATGGAGGAGTCGGCTGTGGCGTATTTATCTGCTATGATCAGCAGCTCGTCGAGGGTCGCCGGCTCGTCGTAGAGAAGCCTGTGCTTGAGAAGGGTGCCCTCTCGGCACCCGACGGTGAAGTACTCGATGGCCTACACCTCGTGCACGCCTTCGCACGAGTTGCGGAGCTCGGCCCAGCGTGTGAGGTAGTCACGAGTCGACTCGTTGGGGCCTTGGACGCACAAGGAGAGCTGCCGAGGCTTGGGCGACCGCTTGTATGTGCTGGTGAAGTTGCGGATGAAGGCTTCGGTGAAGTCGACCCAGCTGTTGATGCTGCGGGGCTTCAGGCTGTTCAGCCATGTTCGGGCCGTGCCCTGGAGCATGAGTGGAACGTACTTAACGGCAACGTGCTTGTTGCCGTTTGCGATGCTGACGGCTGTGGAGTAGTCAACCAGCCAGTCCTTCGGCTTTACGGAGCCGATGTATTTGGGCGTATCTCTCGGGAGCGTGAACCCTTTGGGGAAGGGCTCATCTCGAATGCGGGGGCCAAAACAAGGCGGACCCAGCTCGTCTTCTTCTTCCAGCGCCAGGGTTCGGTTGAGTCGGTCGATCCGGTGGCGAGCATCGTTTTCTCCGACTCCTTCTCGGCGGCCGAGGCGGTCGCCGGTTGTCGGGTGTTCAACAGGCGGCGGGGAGACGCGCCTTTCCCTGCGAGGGGGAGGAGGTGGACAGTCATCTCATCGTTCTACTGCTCTCGGGCGGCCGTCTTGGTCGCGCTCGATGGTGATGCGAGTCCGGCTGCGGCTGGCAGCCGGCTCCTTGTCTCTTCTTCCACGGACGCCACCAGTCGGTGTCCGGGAGGTCGCGCCTTGATCTCGGCGGGGAGGCGGATCGTCATTCTGCCGGTTGGGAACATCAGTACGGCAGCCGGCCTCGTGCTGCTTAGTAGCCGCATCGAGGAGTCGCTGGACGCGCTCCGCCATCTGGCGACGCTCTTCGCCCTCGAACTTGTCCAGCTCTTCTGCTGCCGCCTGGGCAGCTCGTATGTTTTCCGCAGGCGTGGCGTAGACGGGGCGATCCGCCCCGAACAGGCTAGCGATGGCCACGCCGCGTTGCCGGACCGTGCCGATGCGGCTAGGCCCACTAGGAGCCGGCGTGCCACCCACAACGCGGTCCATCTCGCGCTGGTAGGCCTCCGATAGGCATCTCATGTTGGCCAGCTTCTTGGCACTCTCGACGAGCTGGACGCGGCGTGCTTCTAGCGTCTCGGCGTCGGTGTCTTTTGGAATAGGCGCCGCCAGGTCTTGCAATGCCGCATCAAGCGGGTCGTGAGCACCTCCGCCGGAGTGCTCGCTGTGGCCGATGACAAGCACCTCCGTGACGGCACTTCCGCCGCTCTCCGCGCGAGGAAGCGTCTCATCGTAGACCACCACGTTGGTGGGGAACGCGTCAAGCGACGCAGTATCGGAATCGAAAAGCATCGGGTTGGTGGAGCCAACGGACTCCAAGTCCATAGCAGGCTCGCTGGTGACGTGGAGCTGATCGAGGAGGCTGACGAGGCGGCTCTCGGGACCATCGGTGCCTGCATCTGACGCGGGCTCGTCGGAGAGGTGAACCTCGCCGACAAGATCGGCAAGGCAGCTCGCCGCACAGGCGACCTCCGCGCCGTGCAGCGCGTCGGTGTAGACTCCGTCTGGCGTGCCGAGCTGGCTGCGCTCGCTAGGGAGGAACAGGGTTCCCGTCCAGAACAAGTCTCCGGACGACGGTGCACCTCGCCCCACGGTGGGCGCCAAATGTCGGGGGTTGGGTGCGACATATGCCATTGGATGGATTATCATGGTGGGAGCGAGTAGAACGTCGCCGGTGCCTGTAAGCGGGATAAGGCGTAGACACGAACGCCGACGCACTTTACCCAGGTTCGGGGCTCTCCTAGGAGATAACACCCCTAGTCCTGCTCTGCGGGGTCTCCGCATGATCACTAAGGCAATAGTGAGTACAATGGTGCTCCTCGAGCTGTATGCTAGAGGTAGGAGAAGGCAAGGCTAGCTCTCTCCTTTCTCTATGGGCCAGTCTAGTTCTAACAGGTTTGGAACCCTTTGCATGGGTGCCCTAGGGGGTTTATATAGGCCTACCCCCAGGGGTACAATAGTAATCCAGCCGGGTGTAGGACCCGGCTGTCAGTCTCTGGTGGCCGGCTTCTCTGCCGGCTGCTGGGGCCCGCCGCCTGGTGGGCCCCGCCGACTGGTCTGGTACTGAGCCGACAAGCCGCCTCCACCGCTCGCGGGTCTTGTCGGCTGCTGATCACTGTAGCCGTGACGCTAATGACGCCGGCTCGGTCAGGGGAGCGTGGCTACAGCCCCGCCGCCCGGCAGAAGATTATTATAGCCACTCCGTGTCTCGTCTGGTTAATGGCGGGTGGGCCCCGAGGAAGGGGCGGGCCGACTGCTGGGGGCCGTCCTCTCTCGGGTCTGACTGGTGGGGCTCTAGCCGTCTTCCGAGCTCTCGCTGATCGGTGGGGCCCGTCGTCCTTGGCCGTACCGACAAGTCGTCATGGGAGCAGGGCTCCGCCTGCTTGCGGTGACGTCAGGGGTGGAGTGGCAACAGTGCCGCGTCGGGCGGAGATCTCCGCTGGTACGGTGCACTGTGGCCACGCCCATCCCTGGATTTGGGAGGGATGGGCTATACTGTAGCCACTCCCTGTCTTGTCTTTCTTGATGAGGGCGCAGGCTTCGTTGGCCCCACGGGCCGACTGCGAGGGGCCGGCTTCTCTGGAAGCCGCCCACTAGGAGTCGGCTTGCCTTGATGCCGGCCTCTGGAACTCGGCCGTCTACGGGCAGCCGGCTATTCCTCCAGCCGGCTACCAGAAGGCGGCACTTCGTCTTGACGCCTCGAGGGGCGCTGCCAGCCCCGATGTCTTGAAAGGTTCTGGGTCTCGGGTTAGCCTACCCGTGGCCCATTACTCCGACATTGTTACAATCACTACAAAACTATCAATGTTACTTTTGCCGCCGTTACCGTTACTTCCATACTACCTTGCTACTAAATACTTCGCTGCAGATACTAAGTTACCTAGGTGTGGTTGAATTGACAACTCAACTGCTAATACTTGAGAATATTCTTTGGCTCCCCTTGTGTCGAATCAATAAATTTGGGTTGAATACTCTACCCTCGAAAACTGTTGCGATCCCCTATACTTGTGGGTTATCACTCGTCTTCACCAAGCTACTGGTTCTATCCCCCACCTCCTTTACATTTCAGTTTGTCTTCATAAAGTCATTGCTTGTTTGCCTGATCTGTTTGACTTCACTATGCGAAAAATATTACCTGTTCGGCTTCATACTGTCTTCCATTCTGATTTGTACTACCTAGCTGCTATTAGTCCTCGTGCTTCATTACAATGCTTACTTGACTATGGTCTGTCTAGAGTAGTTTATCTCCCGATGCATATCATATAGGTTTCATTTGGTCTTTTGTCTTCGAATACCTCGTGTTTTGAAGACTTTCATAAAAATAGCCTATTCACCCCCTCTAGTCGATAACTGGCACTTTCAATTGGTATCAGAGTAAGGTGCTCCCTTGTTCTGTGTGATTCGGTTTAACCACCCAGAGTTTTAGCTATGTTGACTGCAGGGATAATCAAGGTCTCAGCTGCGTGCCCCGTCTTCAATGGCACTGATTACCCCTGCTGGAAGAATAAAATGCGCATGCATCTTGAAGCCATTGACTTCGACCTCTGGTATGTCGTCAAGACTGGCGTTCCCAAAGTCGGTGAAGGTGTCACCACTTCTGATGTCAAGAGGTTCGCGCAACTAGACTCAACCGCCAAGAACATCATCTATGGTCATTTGACCAAAGGATAGTATGGCCGTGTGAGTGCTCCAGAAACTGAGAAGCTAGTCTGGGACTGGCTGTCCAAGGTCAACGAAGGCGTCTCAACTCAGAGAGACTTAAGGATTGATGTAATTCGCAATCTCTTCAACCGCTTTAAGAGAAATGACAACGAGAATGTCCAGCTCATGTTCGATCGCCTCACTGATACACAAATGAGCTTCGCGCACTCGGCGCCACTGAGATCACCAAGCATGAAATTGTGAAGAAGCTACTGAGATCACTTGACAGCTCATTTGACACTTTGGCCCTGATGATCCAAGAACGACCTGACTTCAGAGATCTCGATCCGTCTGACATACTTGAGAGGCTCAACACACATGAGTTCCAGCCGTCTGAGAAAAGAGATATCTATGGCCCCAACTATGGCTGATCCCGTGCTTTGAAGGCAAAAGTTGTTTCCTCGTCGTTCTGATGATCCTGAAGACATTGGCAAAGAGCTAGCAATGCTTGTGAGAAAGTTCCAGAAGTTCTCCAAGAAGAATCGCTTCAAAAAGTCTTCAAGATCCAGTTCCAAGAATGATGAGGCTTCCTCTCATGACTACAAGAAGAGAACATGCCACAAATGCAAGAAGCCAGGTCACTACATATCTGAATGTCCTCAATGGGACAAGGAAGCCAAGAAAAAGAAGAAGAGCAAGGAATATGATTCTGACGATAAGAAGAAGAAGAAATCCTCAAAGTCTTCATGAAAGTCTTCGTCTTACAAGAAGAGCTCATCTGGCAAGGCGCGTGTATTCATTGGCAAGGAGATGGATTCAGAGGAGGAGTCTGCTTCTAAGGAGGCAGACGTGGAGTCTGAGGAGGAGTCTGATTCAGGCGTGGCAAGCCTGGCTCTAGCTTCGGCATTCGTCGCCAATTCCATCTTCAACATTGAAGACAATGGTCACACCGCCGACGCTGAAGCCGATGATGAGGACGACTCTGCTCCAACCTACTGCTTCATGGCACGAGGTGCCAAGGGTATGACTCGGAAAGCTACTAAGTGGATAATGGATAGTGGATGCACTAACCACATGACTGGTGACCGAAGTCTTCTCATGGATTCAACCCTACGTCCATATACTAAAAGCCACATCAAATTCGCTGACACTGATAAAAGCAAGATATTGGGCCTAGGTAGAGTTGCTATCTCAAAGGATCAACACATGGATAAAGTGATGCTTATTGATTCCCTTGGATACAAATTAATGTCAGTCTCAATGCTTTGTGATCTAAACATGACTGTGATATTTGGAAAATCATTGCCTTGTGCTTATGGAAACTGACAAATCTCTAGTCTTCGAAGGTTATAGAAGAGGTGATCTGTATATGGTAGATTTCTCCGCAGGACCACAGCTTGCCGTATGTGTTCTAGCACAAGCTTCAGAATGTTGGCTTTGGCATCAAAGGCTAGGACATGCGGGCATGAGGAACTTGCACACTCTCATGAAGAAGAAGCATATCATTGGCATAGAGGGTGTCAAGTTTAACATCTGTGTGGTGCTCGTGAAGCCGGGAAGATGACTAGGGCAAAACATCCCTCGAAGACAATCATGACGACTTCGCGTCCCTTCGAGCTGCTACACATGGACTTATTTGGCCCTACTCACTACTCTACCCTTACTACCACTGCACATATTTATGGCTTCGTTATTGTTGATGATTATTCGAGATACACCTGGGTGCACATAATTCTCTATAAGACTGAAGTGCCGGATGTCTTCAGACGATTGGACAACCGCGCCATGACCAACTATGGCATCAAGATCAAGCACATCAGGAGTGACAATGGCACGGAATTCAAGAACACTGGCCTCGACACTTATCTCAATACGCTGGGCATCACTCATGAGCTCTCCGCTCCATACACACCTCAGCAGAATGCCGTCATGGAGCGCAAGAACAGGACCCTTATTGAGATGGCACGTATGATGCTTGATGAGTACAAGACTCCAAGAAAGTTTTGGCCTGAAGCCATTGATATTGCATGCCATATCATCAACAGAGTTTATCTTCAGAAATTCCTCAAGAAGACATCCTATGAACTACTCACTGGTAAGAAGCCAAACGTAAGCTTTTTCAAAGTCTTCGGTGCTAGGTGCTGGATGCTACCTCTTGAGCATGCGTTGGTTTTCCCTTGAAGAGGAAAGGGTGATGCAGCAAAGCAGCGTAAGTATTTCCCTCAGTTTTTGAGAACCAAGGTATCAATCCAGTAGGAAACTACACGCAAGTCCCTCGTACCTGCACAAACAATCAAGAACCTTGCGACCAACGCGATAAAGGGGCTGTCAATCCCTTCACGGCCACTTGCAAAAGTGAGATCTGATAGAGATAATAAGATAAATATTTTTGGTATTTTTGCTGTATAGATTGAAAAGTAAATATTGCAAAATAAACGGCGGCAGAAATAGCAAGTTGATAGGAAAATAATATGATGGAAGATAGACCCGGGGGCCATAAGTTTCACTAGTGGCTTCTCTCAAGATAGCATAATTTACGGTGGGTGAACAAATTACTGTCGAGCAATTGATAGAAAACCGCATAGTTATGAGAATATCTAGGAATGATCATGTATATAGGCATCACGTCCATGACAAGTAGACCGAAACAATTCTGCATCTACTACTATTACTCCACACATCGACCGCTATCCAGCATGCATCTAGAGTATTAAGTTCATAAGAACAGAGTAACGCATTAGGCAAGATGACATGATGTAGAGGGATAAACTCAAGCAATATGATATAAACCCCATCTTTTTATCCTCGATGGCAACAATAAAATACGTGCCTTGCTGCCCCTACTGTCACTGGGAAAGGACACCGCAAGATTGAACCCAAAGCTAAGCACTTCTCCCATTGCAAGAAAGATCAATCTAGTAGGCCAAACCAAACTGATAATTCGAAGAGACTTGCAAAGATATTTAAATCATGCATAAAAGAATTCAGAGAAGAATCAAATATTGTTCATAGATAATCTTGATCATAAACCCACAATTCATCGGATCTCGACAAACACACCGCAAAAAGAATTACATCGAACAGATCTCCAAGAAGATCGAGGAGAACTTTGTATTGAGATCCAAAGAGAGATAATAAGCCATCTAGCTAATAACTATGGACCCGAAGGTCTGTCGTAAACTACTCACACATCATCGGAGAGGCTATGGTGTTGATGTAGAAGCCCTCCGTGATCGATTCCCCCTCCGGCGGAGCGCCAGAAAAGGCCCCAAGATGGGATCTCACGGGTACGGTAGGTTGCGGCGGTGGAAATAGGGTTTCGTGGTGCTCTCGGATGTTTTCAGGGTATATGAGTATATATAGGCGAAAGAAGTAGGTCGGTGGAGCCACGAGGGGCTCACGAGGGTGGGGGCGCGCCTACCCCCTGGGAGCGCCCTCCTGCCTCGTGGCTTCCTCGTTGCTTCCTGGACATCCACTCCAATTCTCCTGGATTGTGTTTGTTCCAAAAACGATCCTCGCGAAGGTTTCATTCCGTTTGGATTCCGTTTGATATTCCTTTTCTGCGAAACACTGAAATAGGCAAAAAAACAGCAATTTGCACTGGGCCTTCGGTTAATAGGTTAGTCCCAAAAAAATATAAAAGTGCATAATAAAGCCCATTAAACATCCAAAACAGATAATATAATAGCATGGAACAATAAAAAATTATAGATACGTTGGTGACGTATCAAGCATCCCCAAGCTTAATTCCTGCTCGTCCTCGAGTAGGTAAATGATAAAAACAGAATTTTTTTATGTGGAATGCTACCTAACATAATTTTCTTAGTAATTCTCTTTATTGTGGCATGAATGTTCAGATCTAAAAGATTCAAGACAAAAGTTTAATATTGACATAAAAATAATAATACTTCAAGCATACTAACAAAGCAATCATGTCTTCTCAAAATAACATGGCCAAAGAAAGTTATCCCTACTAAATCATATAGTCTGGCTATGCTCTATCTTCATCACACAAAATATTTAAATCATGCACAACCCCGATGACAAGCCAAGCAATTGTTTCATACTTTTAATGTTCTCAAACTTTTTCAATTTTCACGCAATACATGAGCGTGAGCCATGGACATAGCACTATAGGTGGAATAGAATGGTGGTTGTGGAGAAGACAAAAAGGAGAAGATAGTCTCACATCAACTAGGCGTATCAACGGGCTATGGAGATGCCCATCAATAGATATCAATGTGAGTGAGTAGGGATTGCCATGCAACGGATGCACTAGAGCTATAAGTGTATGAAAGCTCAACAAAAGAAACTAAGTGGGTGTGCATCCAACTCGCTTGCTCACGAAGACCTAGGGCATTTTGAGGAAGCCCATTGTTGGAATATACAAGCCAAGTTCTATAATGAAAATTCCCACTAGTATATGAAAGTGACAACATAGGAGACTCTCTATCATGAAGATCACGGTACTACTTTGAAGCACAAGTGTGGGAAAAGGATAGTAACATTGTCCCTTCTCTCTTTTTCTCTCTTCTTTTTTGGTTTGGGCCTTTTTCTTTTTTTTGCCTCTTTTTTTCGTCCGGAGTCTCATCCCGACTTGTGAGGGAATCATACTCTCCATCATCCTTTCCTCACTTGGGACAATGCTCTAATAATGATGATCATCACACTTTTATTTACTTGCAACTCGAGAATTACAACTCAATACTTAGAACAAAATATGACTCTATGTGAATGCCTCCGGCGGTGTACCGGGATATGCAATGAATCAAGAGCGACATGTATGAAAGAATTATAAAGGTGGATTTGCCACAAATACGATGTCAACTACATGATCATGCAAAGCAATATGACAATGATGGAGCGTGTCATAACAAACAGAACGGTGGTAAGTTGCATGGCAATATATCTCGGAATGGCTATGGAAATGCCATAGTAGGTAGGTATGGTGGCTGTTTTGAGGAAGGTATATGGTGGGTGTATGATACGGGCGAAAGGTGCGCGGTATTAGAGAGGTTAGCATTGGTGGAAGGGTGAGAGTGCGTATAATCCATGGACTCAACATTAGTCATAAAGAACTCACATACTTATTGCAAAAATCTATTAGTTATCGAAACGAAGTACTACGCGCATGCTCCTAGGGGGATAGATTTGTAGGAAAAGACCATCGCTTGTCCCCGACCGCCACTCGTAAAGAAGACAATCAACAAATAAATCATGCTCCGACTTCATCACATAACGGTTCACCATACGTGCATGCTACGGGAATCACAAACTTTAACACAAGTATCTCTCAAATTCACAACTACTCTACTAGCATGACTCTAATATCACTATCTTCATATCTCAAAACGATCATACAGAATCAAACTTCTCATAGTATTCAATGCACTTTATATGAAAGTTTTTATTATACCCATCTTGGATGCCCATCATATTAGGACTAATTTTATAGCCAAAGCAAATTACCATGCTGTTCTAAAAGACTCTCAAAATAATATAAGTGAAGCATGAGAGATCAATAATTTCTATAAAATAAAACCACCACCGTGCTCTAAAAGATATAAGTGAAGTACTAGAGCAAAATTATCTAGCTCAAAAGATATAAGTGAAGCACATAGAGTATTCTAATAAATTCCGATTCATGTGTGTCTCTCCAAAAGGTGTGTACATCAAGGATTATTGTGGTAAACTAAAAAGCAAAGACTCGAATCATACAAGACGCTCCAAGCAAAACACATATCATGTGGTGAATAAAAATATAGCCTCAAGTAAAGTTACCGATAAACGAAGACGAAAGAGGGGATGCCTTCCGCGGCATCCCCAAGCTTAGGCTTTTGGTTGTCCTTGAATTTTACCTTGGGGTGCCTTGGGCATCCCCAAGCTTAGGCTATTGCCACTCCTTGTTCCAAAATCCATCAAATCTTTACCCAAAACTTGAAAACTTCACAACACAAAACTCAACAGAAAATCTCATGAGCTCCGTTAGTATAAGAAAACAAATCACCACTTTAAGGTACTGTAATGAACTCATGATTTATTTATATTGGTGTTAAACCTACTTTATTCCAACTTCTCTATGGTTCATACCCCCCGATACTAGCCATAGATTCATCAAAATAAGCAAACAACAAACGAAAAACAGAATCTGTCAAAAAAACAATCTGTAGTAATCCGTATCAAACGTATACTTCTCTAACTCTAAAAATTCTAAATAAATTGTTGGATGTGAGGAATTTTTCTACTAATCATCTGCAAAAAAATCAACCTAAAAGCACTCTCCAGTAAAAAATGGCAGCTAATCTCGTGAGCGCTAAAGTTTCTGTTTTTCACAGCAAGATCATAAAGACTTCACCCAAGTCTTCCCAAAGGTTCTACTTGGCACAAACACTAATTTAAAACATAAAACCACATCTAAACAGAAGCTAAATGAATTATTTATTACTAAACAGAAACAAAAATAAAATTGGGTTGCCTCCCAACAAGCGCTATCGTTTAACGCCCCTAGCTAGGCATAAAAGCAAGAATATATCTAGGTATTATCGTCTGTGGTATGCAATCCATACGTGGCTCTCATAATAGATTCATAAGGTAATTTAATTTTCTTTCTCGGAAAGTTTTCCATGTCTTTCCTTAATGGAAATTGGAATCTAATATTTCCTTCTTTCATATCAATAATTGCACCAATCGTTCTAAGGAAATGTCTACCAAGAATAATAGGACATGTAGGATTGCAATCTATATCAAGAACAATGAAATCAACGGGCACATAATTCCTATTTGGAACAATAATAACATCATTAATCCTTCCCATAGGTTTCTTAATGGTGGAATCCACAAGGTGAAAATTTAAAGAACAATCATCAAATTCACGGAAACCTAACACATCACACAAAGTTTTTGGAATCGTGGAAACACTAGCACCCAAATCACACAAAGCATAGCATTCATGATCTTTAATTTTAATTTTAATAGTAGGTTCCCACTCATCATAAAGTTTTCTAGGGATATGAAAGTGCAACTATCCCTGGGTGGTTTTGGTAATGATTAACAACATATAGCTCATTGAGCTAACACTATTTCAAGATAAATATTTCAGGAAAGCTCAATGATTGGCATGGCATGGATTAGAAAGTGGACCCCTCAAAATGCTAAGGACAAAAGATTGGCTCAAGCTCCAAGCACAAGACTCTACATTTTATTTTTAGTGATCCAAGATCACATTGAGTCCATAGGAAAAGCCAATACTATCAAAAGGGGGCGAGGTGTTGCTTAATGAGTTTCTTGCTCAAAATGCTTAGTGATATGCTCCAAAAACCCTCAACTACTTTCTCATATCCACATATGTCCCAAACCAAAAGTCAAACTCGGCCCCACCGAAACTTTGTATCCGGCGCCACCGAGTTCTCTTGACATAGCCACTGCCACAAACCCTAGTCACTTCGGTCTCACCGATAGGGATCTCGGTCTCACCGAGATGGGATTGCAAACTCTCTGTTTCCCTTCGTAATGTTTTGGTCTAACCGAGATGAGCGATCGGTCCCACCGAGTCTGCAATGCAAACTCTCTGTTTGCTTTTTGTAACGCTTAGATCCTACCGAGACGAGCGAATCGGCCCCACCGAGTTTGCCTCACCAACTCTCTGTTTGTCTATTACCAAAATCAGTCCCACCGAGTTTGTGTAATCAGTCCAACCGAGATTACGTTATGCCCTAACCCTAATAAAATCGGTAACACCAAGTTGACATATCGGTCCCACCGAAAATCCTAACGTTCACATTTTGAACTAAATCGGTCTAACCGAGTTGTCTAATTCGATCCCACCGAGTTTGGTGATTTGTGTGTAACGGTTAGATTTTGTGTGGAGGCTATATATACCCCTCCACCCACTCTTCATTCGTGGAGAGAGCCATCAGAACATGCCTACACTTCCATCATACATTTTCTGAGAGAGAACCACCTACACTTGTGTTGAGGTCAAGATATTCCATTCCAACCACATAAATCTTGATCTCTAACCTTTCCCAAGTTGCTTTCCACTCAAATCATCTTTCTACCAAATCCAATCCTATGAGAGAGATCTGGGTGTTGGGGAGACTATCATTTGAAGCACAAGAGCAAGGAGTTCATCATCAACACATCATCTATTACCTTTTGGAGAGTGGTGTCTCCTAGATTGGCTAGGTGTTACTTGGGAGCCTCCGTCAAGATTGTGGAGTTCAACCAAGGAGTTTGTACGGGCAAGGAGATCGCCTACTTCGTGAAGATCTACCCTAGTGAGGCAAGTCCTTCATGGGCGATGGCCATGGTGGGATAGACAAGGTTGCTTCTTCATGGACCCTTCGTGGGTGGAGCCCTTCGTGGACTCGCGCAACCGTTACCCTTCGTGGGTTGAAGTCTCCTTCAACGTGGATGTACGATAGCACCACCTATCGGAACCACGGATAAAAAATCTCCGTGTCTACATTGTGGTTGCTCCCTCCAAACTCCTCCCTTTACCTTCATATGCAATTGTTTTACATTCCGCTGCTATACTCTTAGAATTGCATGTGTAGGTTGATTACTTGATTTATGCTAAGTTGCTAAAATCTGCCAAGACTTAAAATTGGGAAAAGGCTAGATTTTAATTTGGTCAAGTAGTCTAATCACCCCCCTTTAGAAATACTTTCGATCCTACAATTGGTATCAGAGCTTTGGTCTCCATTTTCTTTGATTTCCATAGCTTTTGGTGATCATAGCCTTGGTTTCACAACCTAGGAGAGTATGGCGTCTAGCGAGGGAAATTACCACCGTAGAGGTCCTTACTTTGATGGTACTAATTTTGCTAGTTGGAAGCATAAGATGAAAATGCATATTCTTAGACATAACCCTGCCGTTTGGGCCATTGTGTGTATTGGCTTGCAAGGTGAATTCTTTGATGGGAGAGAACCGAACCGTGAAGCTACCACGGAAGAGTTGATGTAACATCCCAAATTTTCAATTTGGAATGTTATACATAGGTCATTCATGCATATCATATTTTATTGCATTTTGTTTTGCGATCCTCGAAATTTAAGCAACTCAAGGACCCACGGAGAGAGTTGGGGATTTCATCGTTTTCATATTTGAATTTTCTCAAATATCGAAACAAGGATCACTTTGGTTTTAATTATTTTTCTCTCCAAAAATATTTCATATTAAAATATATGAGAGGAGATAATATGACTTCTCCAAAATAAATGAAATATCGGAGGAAAATTTTTAAATCAAATAAGAATTTTATTTGGATTTTATTGCAATTTTATTTGAGTTAGGAAAAATATGCGTTTAGTATTATTAGAGGACCGTGAAAATTTGTTTTAGGATTTTTGGAGTCCGTTTAGTATTTCTTTTAATTGTTTTTCTGTGTCAGGATTTATTAAAAAAAGAGCACCGACCTACCGGGCCGTATTCGACCCGGACTCCGGCCGGCCAGGCTTTATAAGCCACGCCCCCGAGGCCTGACAGCCCAAGCCGCCCGCCCCGCAAACCCTAGCCGCCGCCGCCTTGCCGTGCCACCGCCCGATCCGCCGCCGCGCCCCGCCGCCGCCGCACTGCGCCCCCCCCCCCCCCCGCCGCCGCCGCCGCCCGTCCGCCGCCGACCTCGCCGGAGGTAAAGCCGCGCCGCCGCCGCCGGCGGTTTTCGCAAGAAAACCGTTCAGTTTTTTTAGAAACCCTAGTTCGTTTTTTAGATCGGTTTTGTTTCGATTTTTCTCGGTTCGGTTAAATAGCGTACGTTCGTCCGTACGTTCGTTTTAACGAATGTTGTTCATCAGTTAGCCATAGACAGCGAACGTTCGTTCGTTAGTCTGTTCGTCAGTTTTTCTTTTTCCAGGGTTTTTCCGCGATTTTTTTCGATCGCGATTTCTGCCCTAATCTTCGTTCTAGTATAACGTTTCGCTCGTTTATCCAAATCAGGTGAAACAAGTGCCTAGATCTTCGTCTCGAAGTCCTCTTTCTGTTTAACCAACTTGAACAAGATTTTGGTACTGTAAAATTTGACTTTAGTCCAGATAGTAATGGATCTTGTTTCTTTCGTGGTTTGAGTTTCGTTGCTCCGTTTGATTTGGTTCTTTTTGCAAATCGAATCTCTTTAGTTGAGTTTTCAGATTCGATCTTCTTATTTGAGGTTTACCCGTGCATCTTTCCTTGATTGCTTATGTATGCTATTGTTTGTTTGCGATAGAATTCCCGGAGTGCGAAGCGTGCTACTACGAGTCACTAGGTTTTGGAGAGCGTCAGCAAGGCAAGTAACACATTGATCATACTCTTTTCATACCCAGTTTTTATGCATTGGTATCAATCCTCAAACATTGCATGATTAGGATGTGATTTACTTGTGGGTTTTGGGAAGTAGTTGATGAGGTAGAACCTATTGCCATGTTTATTATCAAACCCTTGGGAGTTACTTCTACGTTATGCTTATATTGCCACGCTGTGCTCGTGGACGTGGATTGGGTATGAGTGTATCCATGACAGATGTGAGATTGTTAATTAATGGTTAACTTAAGGTGGCAACTTTAATACACATCTGGGTGGATTGCTTGTGGGCACCTGGAGAATCCAGTGTTGTCCTAGGATATCCCGGAGTACCCGTGTGATCATCCTATGGTCCGCCACCCAGGCTCAAAGGGATCATAAGATTATTCATGCTAGAAACTTCCGTGTGCAGCCACAAGCTATTATGGGCTCTAGCATAGTTGAGTACGTTGCATGACCTCTTTCAGTGGTGGGCTAGCAGATGTAGAGGGAAAGTAGGTGTAACTGTCCACCCAGAGTAAAGAGTTAATGTTTCTGAAAGACTGTGTCTCGGTCATCTGTTTCTCAAACACCATGTAGTGCAAGGAATCCAACGGAGGAGATCGAGTCTTGTGGGGAAAAGTGCACAAACCTCTGCAGAGTGTACAAACTAATCATGGTTAGCCGTGTCCCCGGTTATGGACATCCTGAGTATCTGGTTCTTGGATTATCATATGGATCTCATCACTCTAATTTAATTTGTTGGGTTGGTAATTACCTTTAATTGGGATTGAGTTGGAGGAACCTTCTCAATATTGTTTCAACCACCATGATAGTTAAAATAAAATCTATTCCTTTGCTGTAGGAAAAAATTGGTTTTTCGCAAAAACATATTAACCATAGAGCCTCCACCAGCCATATATGCATGTAGCGATAGCATTATTCTGTTCATTGCTCTATTGTGTTACTATGCCAGCATATTCCATGTGCTGGCCTGTTTTTGGGCTGCAACGTATCATGTTGCAGACTTTTCAGACAAAGAGTAAGGTTCGCTAGGCTGTTGTCATGCACTCAGCTATGCCGTCGGAGTTGATGGACTCACTTTATCTTCCAAGCCTTCCGCTGTTATCTTATTTAGATGGCCTTAAGCCATATTTATTGTAATAAGTTCTCTTTTGAGACTATCGATGTAATAAGTGTGTGATTGCTACTCTGTTATAAATCCTTCGAGTATTGTGTGTGTCGGCATTACCGATCCAAGGATGACACTTAAGCACAGAGACTTGATCGTCTGAGGTTGGGTCGCTACAAGATGGTATCAGAGCACACGCTGAATGTAGGGCACGACCACTAAGATGAGCCATTGGTCACTCTTGTCTACTTATTTCTGACTCCTCTCCATTTTCTACTCCTTAGGATGGCGGACTCGAGGAACAAGTTTGCACAACCGGATGAAGACACACCTTTTGGACAACACTTGAAGGAAGTCACTAGGTACCTGAACATTGGAATACCAAGCTTCACTGGGACCTACACCGCCACTTTACCAGAAGAGGAGCGTTGGATGATTCGAGTTCAAGTTCCAGGAAGGACCTTCACGCCAGTCACTGAGCTCATAGAGTTTTCCTTTGATGCACCAACCTGGAGTCTAGGCAAAAGCATGGCATCCCACATTGCTATGCGGCGTATTGGAGAAGTCTACAAACAGGAGCTGAAGGACACTGTCTATCAGATATGTGGGCGCCAAGATGAGCAATGGGAGATGATCAGCACCAGGAAGGACCGGTCCATTGCAGCATTCATCCAAGAGTTAAATGAGCACATTCGACGCCAGGAGAACTAGATGTGCGCTAGCATGATAGACCTGAAGAAAGCGATGACTAGGAACATGGAACTAGAAGAGGAACTCAAGTCTACACGCGACGGATACGAGGAGGAAATCGCAATACTATTGGAGAAGAATGACGACCTGATAAAGAAGATCGGAGTCTTCATGGGAGATCCCGCGCCAGGGGGAGATGACGATCAATCCAAGGACATTCGTTCTGAAGACTACATCATCATCGACGACACCGACTCCGACCCCGACAGTAGCGATGATGACTATGAAGACGAAGCTGGAGCGGATATCATGGAGTCTTCCACCAATAAAAATTTCTAGTAGACCACCATATGATCAGTAGTATTTCCCCATGTAAATAGTATAGTCCGAGCACTGTAACGATAGTTAGATCGATTGTGTGCCCTTGCTTGATTGATTGAGTGATATGATATGATTATGTTTGTCCCATGTGCATATGGGTAGTGCTTTCTCACTAGACCTCATTCTATTCTAATCTCTTCCCTCTAAACCCATCAGATGCCTTTGAGACGTGATACCGGATTTGTCTTCCCACCAGAGCTCACTCAGTTGATCCAGCAGCAGAATGCCTTGATGCAGTTGTTAGTTCAGAACCAAGGCAACAACAACAACCCACCGCCACCACCTCCAGTTGACAACCTAGCCCGTTTTTTGAGGTTGCAGCCACCGGTGTTTTCCAGTAGCACCGAGCCAATAGTTGCTGATGACTGGCTACGCAGGATTGGAAGGGAGTTGACCACCGCAGGTTGCACAGATGCTGAGAAGGTGCGTTTTGCCGCACATCAATTGGATGGACCAGCAGCCTCATGGTGGGAGAATTATACAACCACATTCCCTATAGCCAATGTCACTTGGGAGCAGTTTCAGCAAGCATTCCGCACAACCCATGTCTCAACTGGAGCTATGAGCATGAAGAAGCGTGAGTTTCGCAACTTACGCCAAGGGAACCGTACGGCGGGGCAGTACGTGGATGAGTTTAGCAAGTTATCTCTCTATGCCCCAAATGATGTGGCCACCGATGCCGCGAAGCAGGAGAAGTTTATGGAAGGGTTGAACGATGAGATGAGTATGCAGTTGATGGTGGCAACATTTAACAACTACCAGGAGTTGGTAGACAAGGCTCTTATGATTGAAGGGAAGCAGCAGCAGATTGAGAGCCGCAAGAGAAAGTATGGACAAGGGAAGTACAATTCAGGAGCTCAGCAGAAGCCTCGCTTTACCCCGAACTCGGGAGGATACACCCATAACCATGGAGGTCACACTCACAATGGAGGAAGTTCGCATAACCACAATGGCCCCAAGAATGGAAATGGGAATGGAGCAAGCAGCAATCAGAACCGCTCTAATCCAGCCACACCTGCCAAGAAGGACCTAAGTCACATTACTTGTTTCAAGTGTGGGAAGACTGGACACTATGCCACTGAGTGCCCTGAGGCGAAGAATGGGAATGGCAATGGGAGCTCTGGGAAGAAGCCCAACCCTTTCAATAGGGGACAAGTGAACCACGTGAGTGTGGAGGAGGTTGAAGAGCAGCCGGATGCAGTTATCGGTAAGTTTTTGGTTAAGTCATTTACCGCAATTGTTCTTTTTGATACTGGAGCATCGCATTCATACATATGAAGGGGATTTGTGGATAAGTATAAGTTGCCCACTAAAGTCCTTAGGACGCCTATGCTAGTAACCTCACCCAGAGCGGAGTATATGGCAAGCAGTGGATGTTTTCAGATGCCCTTAACCATAGGTAGTCATGTTTTCCCCTCTGACTTGATAATTCTGGAGTCGCAAGGGTTGGATGTGATACTAGGAATGGATTGGCTGTCGATGTATGGAGGAAACATCGATTGTGCCAGTAAGTCAATACTGCTTACCACCCTAGAGGGAAAAAGGATCAAGTATGTATCCAGGCATGCGCCAAGGAGAACCCAAGCAAATTCCCTCTCATGAGTTGTTCAGGAGGAAGTGCCTGTTGTGAAGGATTATCCGGATGTATTTCCAGAGGAACTACCAGGCATGCCGCCAGATCGAGACATCGAGTTTTTCATAGAGCTGTTGCCAGGCACCGGGCCTATATCGAAGAGACCATACCGGATGCCCGCGAATGATCTGGAAGAGATCAAGAAGCAGATTAAGGAGTTATTGGAGAAAGGGTACATCCGACGAAGTTCATCACCATGGGGAGCCCCAGTGCTCTTGGTTGAGAAGAAGGATGGATCGTTAAGGATGGTTGTTGATTATCGTGCGTTGAATGAAGTGACGATCAAGAACAAGTACCTGTTGTCGATGATCAATGATCTGTTTGACCAGCTACAAGGAGCTAAAGTGTTTTCTAAGATCGATCTGCGATCAAGATATCACCAGCTGAAGATTAGGGAAAAGGATATACCTAAGACAACTTTTACCACAAGGTATGGGCTATACGAGTATACGGTTATGTCATTTAGATTGACTAACGCCCCTGCATATTTTATGAGCATGATGAACAAGGTATTCATGGAGTTCTTGGATAAGTTTGTAGTGATGTTCATTGATGATATCTTGGATACTCGAAGAATGAAGAGGAGCACAAGGAACATTTGCGTTTAGTTCTCGAGAAACTCAGGGAACATCAGTTATATGCCAAGTTCAGCAAATGTGAGTTTTGGTTGAAGGAAGTTGGATTTCTTGGACATGTTATATCAGGTGAAGGTATAGCCATGGACCCTACCAAGGTTCAGTCTGTCACTGAGTGGTTGGCACCCACCTCAGTTGGAGAGATCCACAGTTTTCTGGGACTTGCGGGATACTACCGGAGATTTATTGAGAATTTTTCCAAGATTGCCAAGCCTATGACGGCATTGCTGAAGAAAGATACTAAGTTCCATTGGACTGAAGAATGCGAAGAAAGTTTCCAGGAGTTGAAGAAACGTTTGACTACAGCCCCAGTGCTGATTCTGCCAGATATACGCAAGGATTTCCAAGTGTATTGCGACGCCTCTCGCTTAGGACTTGGAGGAGTACTTATGCAAGACGGAAGAGTTGTTTCGTATGCTTCACGACAACTTCGACCGCATGAGTTGAATTATGCCACCCATGATTTGGAGTTAGCAGCTGTGGTGCATGCGCTCAAGACCTGGAGACATTATCTCATTGGAAACCGTTGTGATGTGTACACGGATCACAAGAGTTTGAAGTACATTTTTACTCAGAATGAGCTGAACCTCAGGCAGAGGAGATGGTTGGAGCTCATAAAGGATTATGATATGAAGTTGCACTATCATCCAGGAAAGGGCAATGTCGTAGCAGATGCTTTGAGCCGGAAGAGTTATGTCAATACCCTCGTAAGCGGAGGATTGCCAAAGGAGTTAGCAGAAGATCTCAGGGAGCTTCATTTGGAGATCGTCCCTAGAGGTTTTGTTGCAGCATTGGAGGTTCAATCAACATTATTGGGAAAGATTCGAGAAGCTCAGAAGGATGACAAAGAAATTGCCAAGATAAAGGAGAGAATGAGCAAAGGAAAGGCCAAAGGATTTTGTGAGGATGAGCACGACACCTTGTGGTTCGAGGACCGTGTTTATGTGCCCAATAATGCAGAAATCAGGAAGTTGATACTACAGGAAGCTCATGACCCGCCATACTCGGTACACCCCGGAAACACCAAGATGTATTTGGATTTGAAGGAGCGTTTCTGTGGACTGGTATGAAGAAGGATATTGCTGAGTATGTAGCAGTATGTGATGTATGTCAGAGAGTGAAGGCAGAACATCAAAAGCCAGCAGGATTACTGCAGCCTATGCTGATACCCGAATGGAAGTGGGATAAGCTTGGCATGGATTTTATCACCGGATTACCCAGGACCCGATCGGGATATGATTCTATCTGGGTAGTAGTGGATCGTCTGACCAAAGTAGCTCACTTTATCCCAGTGAAAACCACTTATACAAGTGCAAAGTTGGCCAAGATATACATGACCAGGATCGTATGACTGCATGGAGTTCCGAGGACCATCGTATCAGATAGAGGAACACAGTTTACTTCAAAGTTTTGGCATCAGCTGCACCAGACTTTGGGAACCAGACTAGAGTTCAGTACAGCTTTTCATCCACAGACAGATGGACAGACAGAGAGAGTCAATCAGATTCTGGAAGACATGTTGAGAGCTTGTGCGCTAGACTATGGATCTAGTTGGGATGATAACTTGTCATACGCGGAGTTTTCATACAACAATAGCTACCAGGCCAGTTTGAAGATGGCACCGTTCGAAGCCCTGTATAGAAGAAGGTGCAGAACACCGTGGATGTGGGATGAAGTTGGAGACCGTCGGTTGTTTGGACCAGATTTGATCAAAGAGTCAGAAGAGAAGGTTAAGCTGATTCGGGATAGACTAAAGGTAGCTCAGTCCAGGCAGAAGAGTTGTGCAGATTCAAAATGCAAGGAGGTAGTCTATGAAATCGGAGACCGAGCATATTTTCGTGTGTCACCTCTGCGAGGAGTTAAACGTTTTGGAGTTAAGGGAAAGTTAGCCCCGAGATTTCTAGGACCATACCGAGTTTTGGAGCGCATGGGAGAGGTTGCGTACAAGCTGGAGTTACCCGAAGGACTGTCAGGAGTTCATGATGTGTTTCATGTTTCCCAGTTGAAGAAGTGTCATGCTAAGATGGCCGATATTCCTCTAAGAGATACAGTGCCCCTGGAAGAAATTCAGTTGGATAGTGATTTGACCTATGAGGAGAAACATGTCAAGATTCTCGAGTTTGCCAGTCGGGTTATGCGCAGCAAGGTTATCAAGTTTTGCAAAGTTCAGTGGAACCACTATACCGAGGATGAAGCCACCTGGGAACAAGAGGATGATCTACGGAAGGACCACCCACACCTATTTTCTAGCCAACCCGAATCTCGAGGGCGAGATTCAACTTAAGGGGGTAGGTTTGTAACATCCCAAATTTTCAATTTGGAATGTTATACATAGGTCATTCATGCATATCATATTTTATTGCATTTTGTTTTGCAATCCTCGAAATTCTAAGCAACTCAAGGACCCACGGAGAGAGTTTGGGATTTCATCGTTTTCATATTTGAATTTTCTCAAATATCGAAACAAGGATCACTTTGGTTTTAATTATTTTTCTCTCCAAAAATATTTCATATTAAAATATATGAGAGGAGATAATATGAATTCTCCAAAATAAATGAAATATTGGAGGAAATTTTTTAAAATCAAATAAGAATTTTATTTGGATTTTATTGCAATTTTATTTGAGTTAGGAAAAATATGTGTTTTTCAAAATTGCATTAGAGGCCCAAATAAATGTTCACTTTGTCCGCAATATTATTAGAGGACCGCAAAAATTTATTTCAGGATTTTTGGAGTCCGTTTAGTACTTCTTTTAATTGTTTTTCTGCATCAGGATTTATTAAAAAAAAGAGCACCGACCTACCGGGCCGTATTCGACCCGGACTCCGGCCGGCCAGGCTTTATAAGCCACGCCCCCGAGGCCCGACAGCCCAAGCCGCCCGCCCCGCAAACCCTAGCTGCCGCCGCCGCCGCGCCGCCGCCTTGCTGCGCCACCGCCCGATCCACCGCCTCGCCGCTCCACCACGCCTCGCCGCCGACCGCCGCCGCCGCCCGTCCCGCCGCTGACCTCGCCGGAGGTAAAGCAGCGCCGCTGCCGCTGGTTTTCGCGAGAAAACCGTTTGGTTTTTTTAGAAACCCTAGTTCGTTTTTTTAGATCGGTTTTTCTCGGTTTGGTTAAATAGCGGACGTTCGTCCGTACGTTCGTTCGTTTTAACGAACGTTGTTCGTCCGTTAGCCGCAGACAGCGAACGTTCGTTCGTTAGTCTGTTCGTCATTTTTTATTTTTCCAGGGTTTTTCCACGATTATTTTCGATCGCGATTTCTGCCCTAATCTTCGTTCTAGTATAAATTTTCGCTCGTTTATCCAAATCAGGTGAAACAAAGCGCCTAGATCTTCGTCTCGAAGTCCTCTTTCTGTTTAACCAACTTGAACAAGATTTTGGTACTATAAAATTTGACTTTAGTCCAGATTAGTAACGAATCTTGTTTCTTTCGTGGTTTGAGTTTCGTTGCTCCGTTTGATTTGGTTCTTTTTTCAAATCGAATCTCTTTCGTTGAGTTTTCATATTCAATCTTCTTATTTGAGGTTTACCCATGCATCTTTGCTTGATTGCTTATGTATGCTACTGTTTGTTTGCGATAGAATTCCCGGAGTGCGAAGCGTGCTACTACGAGTCACTAGGTTTTGCAGATCGTCGGCAAGGCAAGTAACACATTGATCATACTCTTTTCATGCCCAGTTTTTATGCATTAGTATCAATCCTCAAACATTGCATGATTAGGATGTGATTAACTTGTGGGTTTTGGGAAGTAGTTGATGAGGTAGAACCTATTGCCATGTTTATTATCAAACCCTTGGGAGTTACTTCTACGTTATGCTTATATTGCCATGCTATGCTCGTAGACGTGGATTGGGTATGAGTGTATCCATGACAGATGTGAGATTATTAATTAATGGTTAACTTAAGGTGGCAGCTTTAATACACATCTGGGTGGATTGCTTGTGGGCACCTGGAGAATCCAGTGTTGTCCCAGGATATCCTGGAGTACCCGTGTGATCATCCTACGGTCCGCCACCTAGGCTCAAAGGGATCATAAGATTATTCATGCTAGAAACTTCTATGTGCAGCCACAAGCTATTATGGGCTCTAGCATAGTTGAGTATGCTGCATGACCTCTTTCAGTGGTGGGCTAGCAGATGTAGAGGGAAAGTAGGTGTAACTGTCCACCCAGAGTAAAGAGTTAATGTTTCTGAAAGACTGTGTCTCGGTCATCTGTTTCTCAAACACCATGTAGTGCAAGGAATCCAACGGAGGAGATCGAGTCTTGTGGGGAAAAGTGCACAAACCTCTGCAGAGTGTACAAACTAATCATGGTTAGCCGTGTCCCTGGTTATGGACATCTTGAGTATCTGGTTCTTGGATTATCATATGGATCTCATCACTCTAATTTAATTTGCTGGGTTGGTAATTACCTTTAATTGGGATTGAGTTGGAGGAACCTTCTCAATATTGTTTCAACCACCATGATAGTTAAAATAAAATCTATTCCTTTGCTATAGGAAAAAATTGGCTTTTCGCAAAAACACATTAACCATAGAGCCTCCACCAGCCATATATGCATGTAGCGATAGCATTATTCTGTTCATTGCTCTATTGTGTTACTATGCCAGCATATTCCATGTGCTGACCCGTTTTCCGGCTGCAACGTATCATGTTGCAGACTTTTCAGACGAAGAGTAAGGTTCACTAGGCCGTTGTCATGCACTCAGCTATGCCGTTGGAGTTGATGGACTCACTTTATCTTCCAAGCCTTCCGCTGTTATCTTATTTAGATGGCCTTAAGCCATATTTATTGTAATAAGTTCTCTTTTGATACTATCGATGTAATAAGTGTGTGATTGCTACTCTGTTATAAATCCTTCAAGTACTGTGTGTGTCAGCATTACCAATCCAGGGATGACACTTAAGCACAGAGACTTGACCGTCTTAGGTTGGGTCGCTACAGTTGAAGATGCTACAATACAAAATCAGCCGTCTTGAGAATGCAAAGGGAATTTGGGATACTTTGATTGATATGCACGAAGGTATCGACTCCGTCAAGGAATCCAAATTGGATGTGCTTCAAAGTCAACTTGACAAGTTCAAAATGAAGGATGGTGAAGGTGTCGCTGAAATGTACTCTAGGCTTGCTCTCATCACAAATGAGATTGCCGGCTTTGGAAGTGAAGAGATGACCGATAAATTCATCATCAAGAAGATCCTAAGAGCCTTGGATGGAAAATATGATACCGTGTGCACATTGATCCAAATGATGCCCAATTAGAAAAACCTCAAGACAACGGAAGTCATTGGAAGAATTGTTGCTCATGAGATGTCACTCAAGGATAAGGAAGAGCTTCACAACAAGTCAAGCGGTGCTTACAAAGCCTCATGTGATGCTCCCACATCATCAAGTGAGAAACAAACCTTCAATGAAGAATTGAGCCTAATGGTGAAGAACTTCAACAAGTTCTACAAGAGTACAAGCAAGGAAAGAAGTTCCAAGTCAAGGTCCTACAATGACAAAAGATCTTCAAGTCGTGAACGAAATTGCTACAATTGTGGAAGATCCGGACACTACTCCAATGAGTGTACGGCTCCCTACAAAAGAAGAGAAGATTCTCCCAAAAGAAGAAGTAGAAGAGAAGAATCACCACCGAGAGAGAGAAGGAGTAGAGATGATCATTATGAACGAAGACCCTCTCGGAGAAGCAATGATTCGAAGAGGAAGGACAAATCATCAAAGAGCTACACAAAAAGAAGACATCAAGCTCATGTTGGTGAATGGGTATCCGGCTCCGACTCTGACCATCATTCCGAAAGAAGTTATCACTCCGACTCCGAATATACTCAAGATGAAGGTGTTGCCGGTCTAGCTCTTGTGACAACCAACTCCTATGACATATTTAACTCATCAAATGAAGGAATTGGAAGATGCTTCATGGCTAAAGGTCCAAAGGTAGCACACCCCAAGTATGTTGATTTCAATAGTGATGAAGATGATTTGCTAGGAGATGATGATTTACTTGTTGACAACTCTAGTTATGAGAACTATGATGAACTTGCTATTAATCATGATAATCAAGATAAAACGAATGACGATGATAAGGAGAAGATTGAGCGCCTAACTAAAGAACTAAACACTCTTAAGTTAGCTCATGAAACTACCTTGGAAGATCATCGAGAACTTTTAAAGACTCATGAGAAGCTTACGCTTTGAAAAGCTCAACCTTGAGCAAGAGCATGAGTTCTTAAAAGCAATCAATGATGATCTTCGCAAGAAAAGTTCTTCTTACATTGCCAAGCGTTTACTCTTGTCTACTTACATGCCACAAGTTAAATCTACCAATAAGAAGAAAGATTCTTCCTCTAGTAGTAACAACAATCATGCTAAATCCAATGTTGTTGCTTCTAGTAGTTCTCTTGATTCCACTAATGAGTCTCTTAGCCAAGTTACACTTGAGCAAGAAAATAGCTTATTGAAGGGAATTATAGAGAAAGGTGTTTACAATAGTCTTGCCGGAAGTAAGCAATTTGAGGAAATTGTACGCAAGCAAGGAAGACACCGGAAGAATCAAGGTGTTGGTTTTGAACGGAAGTTCAATGCCAATGGAGTTGAGTGGGAAGAAGATCAATACCCCAAGACGAAGTTTGTTCCTCAACAAGAGAAGTATGATCCTACTTCTTTCCAATGAACACAAGCTCAAGATGATCTTCCACCACAAGACCACAAGCTAAAAGGCAAGGACAAGCTTCAAGAGGAAATTGATGCATTTGAAGAAGCTCCTAAAGCCTTGGTCAAGTGGGTTCCCAAGACTACATCAAGTTCCACTTCATCAAGTACGACTACAACTCCAAGGATTCCCATCAAGATGGTGTGGATCCCTAAGAAGAAGAACTAGAGAGTTCTTGAGGGTGAATCCGCCAACATACTTCACTCTTATCATTTTGGCAAGGACGAGTGCAAACAACTTCCATATCTTGCACTAGTTCAAGGAGTCACAAACCCTCTTGTTGGTAAGACAAGGGACAAGGTAACCTAATGCGTTCATGGACATCATCTCATGTGAACATCACTCTATGGATATGGATACCCTTGTTTGTTCCTTGTGGGACTAACCTGTGTAGGTATTGAAAGTGCAACTCACTCCGAAGGATTGCTCCGAATGATCTACATCAACATGAGCATCCACATCTTCAACACCTACATGAAGTCATCATCGACAAAACCCAAGGTTAGTTCATCCCTCTTAGGGGGGATATCACATCTAGGGGGAGCTTTACTCTAATCAATTGAGCTAAAGCAACTCTAATGATGTGAACACAACAATGCTTTATGTAAAAGTGGCAACCCCACTTGTGCTTAAACGATGAGTATGACCTATGATCAAATGTTCTCATTTGACTCCTAAGTCAATATACTCATATATAGATGACCTAGTCATCGCCAAATTGCTTGATAGATGCTAGAGTGATTGTGCATGTTTTGTCACATATTTCATTTGTCATTTTATTGTGTGAGCATGTTGGATGCATATTTTGCTCATTCGAGGACATCCATTTGTTGTTTTGTTTGTTTGGTTTCTTTTGCCAAATGGATGGACAAGAAAGCCTAAGAACTCCCTCTAGCTATCTATGCTTTTCTCGTCTCAAACTCTATTCATGCTACATCACAAAGTTTGACCAAGTCAGATTCGAACCACTCTGTCTGAGGAGTGCTACCTCTTGAGCACTGCGTTGGTTTTCCCTTGTAGAGGAAAGGGTGATGCAGTAAAGTAGCGTAAGTATTTCCCTCAGTTTTTGAGAACCAAGGTATCAATCCAGTAGGAGATCACGCTCAAGTCCCTTGCACCTACACAAACAAACAAGAACCTCGCAACCAACACGATAAAGGGGTTGTCAATCCCTTCACGGTCACTTACGAGAGTGAGATCTGATAGAGATGATAAGATAATATTTTTGGTATTTTTATGATAAAGAGAAATAAAAATGCAAAGTAAAATAAACGGCAATAGAAATAGCTAAGTGTTGGAAGATTAATATGATGGAAAATAGACCCGGGGGCCATAGGTTTCACTAGTGGCTTCTCTCAAGATAGCATAAGTATTACGGTGGGTAAACAAATTACTGTCAAGCAATTGATAGAATTGAGCATAGTTATGAGAATATCTAGGTATGATCATGTATATAGGCATCACGTTCGCGACAAGTAGACCGAAATGATTCTGCATCTACTACTATTACTCCACACATCGACCGCTATCCAGCATGCATCTAGAGTATTAAGTTCATAAGAACAGAGTAACGCTTTAAGCAAGATGACATGATGTAGAGGGATAAACTCATGCAATATGATATAAACCCCATCTTTTTATCCTCGATGGCACCAATACAATACGTGCCTTGCTGCCCTGCTGTCACTGGGAAAGGACACCGCAAGATTGAACCCAAAGCTAAGCACTTCTCCCATTGCAAGAAAGATCAATCTAGTAGGCCAAACCAAACTGATCATTCAAAGAGACTTGCAAAGATAACCAATCATACATAAAAGAATTCAGAGAAGATTCAAATATTGTTCATAGATAATCTGAATCATAAACCCACAATTCATCGGATCTCGACAAACACACCGCAAAAGAAGATTACATCGAATAGATCTCCAAGAGAATCGAGGAGAACTTTGTATTGAGATCCAAAGAGAGAGAAGAAGCCATCTGGCTAATAACTATGGACCCGAAGGTCTAAGGTAAACTACTCACACATAATCGGAGAGGCTATGGTGTTGATGTAGAAGCCCTCCGTGATTAATGCCCCCTCTGGCAGGACGCCGGAAAAGGCCCCAAGATGGGATCTCACGGGTACAGAAGGTTGCGGCGGTGGAATTAGGTTTTCGTGGGCGCTTCTGATGGTTTGGGGGTATGTAGGTATATATAGGAGGAAGAAGTAGGTCGGTGGAGCCACGAGGGTGGAGGGCGCGCGTGGTGGGGGTGGGCGCGCCCCCCTACCTCGTGGCCTCCTCGTCTGTTGCTTGACGTCCACTCCAAGTCCTCTGGATCATGTTTGTTCCAAAAATCACGTTCCTGAAGGTTTTATTCCGTTTGGACTCCGTTTGATATTCCTTTTCTGCGAAACACTAAAATAGGCAAAAAACAACAATTTGGGATGGGCCTCCGGTTAATAGGTTAGTCCCAAAAATAATTTAAAAGTGTATAAATAAGCCCATTAAACATCCAAAACAGAATATATAATAGCATGGAACAATCAAAAATTATAGATACGTTGGAGACGTATCAAGCATCCCAAGCTTAATTCCTGGCTTCCTGCTCGTCCTCGAGTAGGTAAATGATAAAAAACATAATTTTTGATGTGGAATGCTTCTTAGCATAATTCTCAATGTAAATCTTTTTATTGTGGTATGAATATTTAGATCCGAAAGATTCAAGATAAAAGTTTAATGTTGGCATAAAAACAATAATACTTCAAACATGCTAACCAAGAAATTATATCTTATCAAAATAACATAGCCAAAGAAAGCTTATCCCTACAAAATCATATAGTTAGGCTATGTTTCAATATTGTCACACAGACGTTCTCATCATGCATAACCCCGATGACAAGCCGAGCAATTGGTTCATACTTTTAATGCGCTTCAGCCTTTTCAACTCTTACGCAATACATGAGCGCAAGCCATGGATGTAGCACTATGGGTGGAGTAAAGTATAATGATGGGGGTTATGAGAGAAGACAAAAGGTAGAAAGTCTCACATTGACGCGGCTAATCAATAGGTATGGAGATGCCCATCAATTGATGTCAATGAGAGGAGTAGGGATTGCCATGCAATGGATGCACTAGAGCTATAAATATATGAAAGCTCAACAAAAGAAACTAAGTGAGTGTGCATCCAACTTGCTTGCTCACGAAGACCTAGGGCATTTTGAGGAAGCCCATCATTGGAATATACAAGCCAAGTTCTATAATGAAAAATTCCCACTAGTATATGAAAGTGACAACATAGGAGACTCTCTATCATGAAGATCACGGTGCTATTTTGAAGCACAAGTGTGGAAAAAGGATAGTAACATTGTCCCTTCTCTCTTTTTCTCTCATTTTTTTGGGCCTTTTTTTTCTTTGCCTCTTTTTTTAGTCCGGAATCTCATCCCGACTTGTGGGGGAATCATAGTCTCCATCATCCTTTCCTCACATGGGACAATGCTCTAATAATGATGATCATCACACTTTTATTATTTACAACTCAACAATTACAACTCAATACTTAGGACAAAATATGACTCTATGTGAATGCCTCCGACGGTGTACCGGGATATGCGATGAATCAAGAGTGACATGTATGAAAAAATTATGAATAGTGGCTTTGCCACAAAATACGATGTCAACTACATGATCATGCAAAGCAATATGACAATGATGAAGCGTGTCATAATAAACGGAACGGTGGAAAGTTGCATGGCAATATATCTCGGAATGGCTATGGAAATGCCATGATAGGTAGGTATGGTGGCTGTTTTGAGGAAGATATAAGGAGGCTTATGTGTGATAGAGTGTATCATATCACGGGGTTTGGATGCACCGGCGAAGTTTGCACCAACTCTCAAGGTGAGAAAGGGCAATGCGCGGTACCGTAGAGGCTAGAAAATTGTGAAAGGTTGAGAGTGCGTATAATCCATGGACTACATTAGTCATAAAGAACTCATATACTTATTGGAAAAGTTTATTAGCCCTCGAAGCAAAGTACTACTACGCATGCCCCTAGAGGGATAGATTGGTAGGAAAAGACCATAGCTCGTCCCCGACCGCCACTCATAAGGAAAGCAATAAAACAACACCTATGTGTCAAAATTGTCACACAACTTTTACCATACGTGCATGCTACGGGACTTGCCAACTTTAACACAAGTATTTTTCAATTTCACAATTACTCAACTAGCACACTCTAATATTACCACCTTTATATCTCAAAACACTTATCAAGTATCTAACTTCTCATAACATTCAATGAACTCAATATAGAAGATTAATTTCACAATTAAAGCAAATTACCATGCTGTTTAAGACTCTCAAAATAATATAAGTGAGGCATGAGAGATCAATAATTTCTATAAAATACAACCACCACCGTGCTCTAAAAGATATAAGTGGAGCACTAGAGCAAAAACTATATAGCTCAAAAGATATAAGTGAAGCACATAGAGTATTCTAACAAATTCCAAATCATGTGTGTCTCTATCAAAATGTGTGTACAGCAAGGATGATTGTGGCAAACTAACAAACAAAGACTCAAATCATACAAGACGCTCCAAGCAAAACACATATCATGTGGTGAATAAAAATATAGCTCCAAGTAAATTACCGATGGTTGAGGACGAAAGAGGGGATGCCTTCCGGAGCATCCCCAAGCTTTGGCTTTTTGGTGTCCTTGGATTTACCTTGGGGTGCCTTGGGCATCCCCAAGCTTAGGCTCTTGCCACTCCTTGTTCCATAATCCATCAAATCTTTTACCCAAAACTTGAAAACTTCACAACACAAAACTTAACAGAAAATCTCGTGAGCTCCGTTAGCGAAAGAAAACAAAACACCACTTCAAGTTACTGTATTGAACTCATTATTTATTTATATTGGTGTTAAAACTACTGTATTCAAACTTCTCTATGGTTTATAAACTATTTTACTAGCCATAGATTCATCAAAATAAGCAAACAACACACGAAAAACAGAATCTGTCAAAAATAGAACAGTCTGTAGTAATCTGTAACTAACGCAAACTTCTGGAACTCCAATAATTCTACCAAAATAGGAAGACCTAGAAACTTTGTTTAGTGATCTGCTGCAGTTGGAATCAGTATTTTATCACGTTCTGGTGATTTTTAACAATTGTATTCGTGAACAGAAAGTTTCTGGAATTTTCAGCAAGATCAAATAACTATCATCCAAGAAGATCCTATAGGTTTAACTTGGCACAAACACTAATTAAAACATAAAAACAAATATAAACAGAGGCTAGATCAAAGATTTATTCCTAAATAGAAGCAAAAAAACCAAAAATAAAAATTGGGTTGCCTCCCAACAAGCGCTATCGTTTAACGCCCCTAGCTAGGCATAAAAGCAAGGGTAGATCTAGGTCTTGCCATCTTTGGTGGGCAATCCATAAGTGGCTCTCATAATAGATTCATATGGTAATTTAATTTTATTTCTAGGGAAGTGTTCCATGCCTTTCCTTAACGGAAATTGGAATCTAATATTCCCTTCCTTTATATCAATGATTGCACCAATCGTTCTAAGGAAAGGTCTACCAAGAATAATAGGACATGAAGGATTGCAATCTATATCAAGAACAATAAAATCTACGGGCACATAATTCCTATTTGCAACAATAAGAACATCATTAATTCTTCCCATAGGTTTCTTAATGGTGGAATCCGCAAGGTGTAAGTTTAAAGAGCAATCATCAAATTCATGGAAACCTAGCAAATCACATAAAGTTTTTCGAATCGTGGAAACACTAGCACCCAAATCACACAAAGCATAGCATTCATGATCTTTAATTTTAATTTTAATAGTAGGTTCCCACTCATCATAAAGTTTTCTAGGGATAGAAACTTCCAACTCAAGCTTTTCTTCATAAGATTGCATCAAAGCATCAACGATATGTTTAGTAAAAGCTTTATTTTGACTATAAGCATGAGGAGAATTTAGCACGGATTGCAACAAGGAAATACAATTTATCAAAGAGCAATTATCATAATTAAATTCCTTGAAATCAAAAATAGTGGGTTCATTGCTATCTAAAGTTTTAACCTCTTTAATCCCACTTTTACCAATTTTCGCATCAAGATCTAAAAACTCCGAATTTTTGGAACGCCTTCTAGGTAAAGGTGGCTCATCTCCAGTCCCATCATTATCAAGATTCATATTACAAAACAAAGATTTAATACGGGACACATCAATAACTTTTAGATCTTCATCTTTATTCTCATAGAAACTAGAAGAACACGCTTTCACAAAGCAATCTTTCTTAGCACGCATCGTAGCGGTTCTTTCTTTGCACTCATCAATGGAAATTCTCATTGGCTTTGAGAGACTCATTGATATCATGCTTAGATGGAATAGATCTAAGTTTCAAAGAATCAACATCAACAGAAATTCTATCAACGTTCCTAGCCAATTCATCAACCTTAAGCAAATTTTCTTCAAGCAAAGCGTTGAAATTCTTTTGTGAATTCATAAACTCCTTAACACTAGTCTCAAATTTATAGGGCATCTTATTAAAATTTCCATAAGAATTGTTGTAGGAATTACCATAATTATTAGAGGAATTACTAGGGAACGGCCTAGGATTAAAGTTTCCTCTATATGCGTTGTTACCAAAATTATTTCTACCAACAAAATTCACATCCATAGATTCATTATTGTTCTCAATCAAAGTAGACAAAGGAATATCATTAGGATCATAAGAAACACTTTTAGTAGCAAATAATTTCATAAGTTCATCCATCTTTCCACTCAAAACATTAATTTCTTCTATCGCATGCACTTTTTTATTAGTAGATCTTTCGGTGTGCCATTGAGAATAATTAACCATAATATTATCTAGGAGTTTAGTAGATTCTCCTAAAGTTATTTCCATAAAAGTGCCTCCCGCGGCCGAATCTAAAAGATTTCTAGAAGCAAAATTCAATCCGGCATAAATTTTTTGTATAATCATCCATAAATTCAAACCATGAGTAGGGCAATTACGCATCATTAATTTCATCCTCTCCCAAGCTTGTGCAACATGTTCATGATCAAGTTGCTTAAAATTCATGATATCGTTTCTAAGAGAGATGATTTTAGCGGGAGGAAAATACTTAGAGATAAAAGCATCTTTGCACTTATTCCATGAATCAATACTAAATTTAGGCAAAGACGAAAACCAAGCTTTAGCACGATCTCTAAGCGAAAAACGAAATAGCTTCAATTTAACAATATCATTGTCCACATCTTTCTTCTTTTGCATATCACACAAATCAACGAAGCTATTTAGATGGGTAGCGACATCTTCACTAGGAAGGCCGGCGAATTGATCTTTCATGACAAGATTCAACAAAGCAGCATTGATTTCACAAGATTCAGCTTCGGTAAGAGGAGCAATCAGAGTGTTAAGAAAATCATTGTTATTGGTATTGGCAAAGTCACACAATTTAGTATTATCTTGAGCCATCGTGACAAGCAAGCAATCCAACTCACGAGCGAACAAGAAGCAAGCGAAAAAGAGGGCGAACAGAAAAGAGAGGGTGAACAAAACGGCAAGGGTGAAGTGGGGGAGAGGAAAACGAGAGGCAAATGGAAAATAATGTAATGCGAGGGATAAGAGTTTGTGATGGGTACTTGGTATGTCTTGACTTGTGTAGACTCGGCAACGGCACCAAAAATGGCTTGTTGTTGGGAGTCAAATCTTGACTTGACTTGGCGCACACCTCCCCGGCAACGTCGCCAGAAATCCTTCTTGCTACCTCTTGAGCACTGCGTTGGTTTTCCCTTGAAGAGGAAAGAGTGATGCAGTAAAGTAGCGTAAGTATTTCCCTCGGTTTTTGAGAACCAAGGTATCAATCCAGTAGGAGAACACGCTCAAGTCCCTTGCACCTACACAAACAAACAAGAACCTCGCAACCAACGTGATAAAGGGGTTGTCAATCCCTTCACGGTCACTTACGAGAGTGAGATCTGATAGAGATGATAAGATAATATTTTTGGTATTTTTATGATAAAGAGAAATAAAGATGCAAAGTAAAATAAACGGAAATAGAAATAGCTAAGTGTTGGAAGATTAATATGATGGAAAATAGACCCGGTGGCCATAGGTTTCACTAGTGGCTTCTCTCAAGATAGCATAAGTATTATGGTGGGTAAACAAATTACTGTCGAGCAATTGATAGAATTGGGCATAGTTATGAGAATATCTAGGTATGATCAGGCATCACGTCCGCGACAAGTAGACCGAAACGATTCTGCATCTACTACTATTACTCCACACATCGACCGCTATCCAGCATGCATCTAGAGTATTAAGTTCATAAGAACAGAGTAACGCTTTAAGCAAGATGAAATGATGTAGAGGGATGAACTCATGCAATATGATATAAACCCCATCTTTTTATCCTCGATGGCAACAATACAATACGTGCCTTGCTGCCCCTGCTGTCACTGGGAAAGGACACCGCAAGATTGAACCCAAAGCTAAGCACTTCTCCCATTGCAAGAAAGATCAATCTAGTAGGCCAAACCAAACTGATAATTCGAAGAGACTTGCAAAGATAACCAATCATACATAAAAGAATTCAGAGAAGATTCAAATATTGTTCATAGATAATTTGAATCATAAACCCACAATTCATCGGATCTCGACAAACACACTGCAAAAGAAGATTACATCGAATAGATCTCCAAGAGAATCGAGGAGAACTTTGTATTGAGATCCAAAGAGAGAGAAGAAGCCATCTAGCTAATAACTATGGACCTGAAGGTCTGAGGTAAACTACTCACACATCATCAGAGAGGCTATGGTGTTGATGTAGAAGCCCTCCATGATCAATGCCCCCTCCGGCAGGATGCCAGAAAAGGCCCCAAGATGGGATCTCACAGGTACAGAAGGTTGCGGCGGTGGAATTAGGTTTTCGTGGGCGCTTCTGGTGGTTTGGGGGTACGTAGGTATATATAGGAGGAAGAAGTAGGTCAGTGGAGCCACAAGGGGCCCACGAGGGTGGAGGGTGCGCCTGGTGGGGGTGGGCGCGCCCCCTATCTCGTGGCCTCCTCGTCTGTTGCTTGACGTCCACTCCAAGTCCTCTGGATCACGTTTGTTCCAAAAATCACGTTACCGAAGGTTTCATTCCGTTTGGACTCCGTTTGATATCCCTTTTCTGCGAAACACTGAAATAGGCAAAAACAACAATTTGGGCTGGGCCTCCGGTTAATAGGTCAGTCCCAAAAATAATATAAAAGTGTATAAATAAGCCCATTAAACATCCAAAACAGAATATATAATAGCATGGAACAATAAAAAATTATAGATACCTTGGAGACGTATCAAGGAGCACTCGGAGTCCCCGATTCGTCATAGACTTAAACTTCCAAAACCTCTTTGTGCATTTCGGTTTGACCAAGAAATCCATTTCGGTCAAACCGAATTCACTAAGTTGATCTAGGTTTTCATCTTGGTGCAACCGATTTGAACACTTCGGTCACACCGAGTTTCAGCAACCGCTTGCGATTCTGCAATATCGGTGCCACCGAGTTGTTCCACTCGGTCACACCGACAGGGTCGGGATATAAATACCCACGGGTGAGACTTTGAAAATTTCTTCGAATTCTCTCAGCCCGCGCGTGTACTGCTCTGCCTCCTCGGGTCTCCGGATCGTCTCCTCTCCGCCAACGACCTCCCATCGTTGGATTCTGCCGCTGTCGACGGAATCTGCCCCGCCGTCGCCGTCGTAGCGAACACTCGCCGTTCTAGGGTAAGTGTTCGACCCCTTGTGCTGTCTTTTTCACTTCGATTCCTAGCACAAGGACAATGCCATGTTTCTTGCCACGAATGAGATTAATCTATCCAGCGAAAACTTCCTTAGGTCTAGATTGATTCAAAAAATTTAGGGTTAGCTCTCCGCAGAACTCATCTCGGACCGACCGAAATGTTGAAATCGATCTCACCGATTCAGCTTAGGCCATTGCACATGCGCTTTTCGGTCTGACCGAAACGTGCAAATCGGTGTGACCGAGTTCAAGATTCTGCGAAACCCTAGCAACCTCGGTGCCACCGAACTGTGACTCGGCCCAATCGAGTTCACTAGTTTAGGTTCCATATGTTGCTTCGGTATCACCGAGTTTGTCAATTCGGTAGCTCCAAGATCACTTCTGTAGAGAACTAAAACTAAGATTTTTGACTCAATTTGTTTTGCAAAACCTTTGTACTTTGTGATGCTTATCTACTCTACCTCATCTACAACCTATTCACAGGGTCTGTTGACAGTTTGCCTGCAAGATGTCTGATCAAAGTGATAGCCAGAACAGGTCAGAGGAACATGTGCAGATGAGTGAGGGCTCAGATCCCTCTAGCACTTCTGATGATGGCAGCAGGAGCACTCCAAGCAACTTGCCAAAGGCAGCCACCAGGTCTAGGAAGAAGAGAACCTCAGAATCAGAGGATGAGGACTATGTGGCCACTGAGGAGGAAGTAAGCTCCAAGAAGAAGGTGCTAAAGAAGGAGTATGGCACAGCTGCTGCAAGTAAGCCAGGACTGAACAAGAAGGCACCTGCAAGGAGGATGCCAATGTCAAAGCCAAGGAAAGTTGCCACGGGTGAAACTATGAAGTTCACCATTGAATCTGAAGAAGAAGCAGCTGGTGAGGACAATAAGAAGAAGAAGAGGGCAAGAACCACTACTGCCGGAGTTCTTGGTAAGCCCTCAATGAAGAGAAATTCTGAAGGAGAAGAGGAAGAGTAAGAGGATGCTGCACCAGCACCCAAAGCTCAGAAGCTTATGGGTGATGCTATAAAGGCAGGGGCTGCTCCATCAAAGCCCAAAACAGCTCCCAAAGCTCAAACTCAGAAGCCCCCAAAACCCAAGAGGAACACCAGAAGTATTCCAGCTGAGGAGAAGAACAAGGCCCCAGTGCTTGAGCCTGAAGAAGAGGAAGCTGAAGCCCAAGTGCTAAGGAAGCTAAAGCCAAAGATCCCTGACCATAATGATGCACATCCTGTTGCAGAAGATATGAGGATCAGGAAGGATGCAGGACTGAGATTGTGGAGAAAATCATATCCTTATGATGTGAGGAGGAGAACATCAGTTGATTATAGGTTCCATACAAAGGAACAACAAGATTTCTATGAGACTATCCTGCTTGACAAGAAGCCCATAGTGTGTGACATGAGATGGGTGGACTGGGAGTACATCAAGGAAAATGAAGATCACTATCTAGGAGTCTATGACAGCTTCAAGGCTTGTGGAGTAGATACGTTTGTTGGACAGAAGCTCACCAAATGGAATGATGAGCTGATCATGCAGTTTTACTCCACTGCCCATTTCTATCCAGATGGGAGGATAGTATGGATGTTTGAGGGTACAAGCTACCAGTCCACAGTTGAGGAATGGGCTAATCTGATAAATGCCCCTAAAGAACATGAGGATGACTTGGATGTATATGCTGACAAGAAGAAGGATCACAACTCAATGGCAAACATGTACAAGGAGATCCCAGATAAGGCTTTGGAGACTCATAAGCTTGGATCAGTACATTACCTGTTGTCTGGTCTGCCTACCATCAACTGGATCCTTAGGCACACATTGCTACCCAAGTCAGGAGATCACAAGATGATCAGAGGACATGCTATCAATTTGCTACATTTGTTTGATGTGCCTCAGAAGTTCAAGGTCATGAGTTTGATTGTAGAGATAATCAAAAGGACAGCTGCTGACCAGAAGAGAAGTTGTGGGTATGCTCCACACATTCAGGAGCTCATCAACTCCAAGATGGGCACAGGTACATACTTGTTGGACAAGGAGCACCTTCCTCTGCATCCTGATTTTGAAGACAATACTGTTGTGATGAATGAGGAAGATCCCACATCTGTGCAAGCACATGAGAAGAGAGAGAAGGCAAGGGCAGAGAAAGCTACAAGGATGCCAACTGTTGAAGAGGCATCTCAAGTGTTCTTGAAGAGCAAGCAAGACCAGCTTGGATATCTGATCCAATCCACTTTGAGGATTGAGAAGGGCTTGGCCACCCTGACTCAAAACTAGGAGACCTTGGAGAGGATCATTGAGCAGAAATTCTATGATCTTGATGTCAAGGTAACTGAGATTCAGTCAGTAGTTGAGCAACTTCAGGAGGAAGTGGAGGAGAAGAAGGGAAAGTCTACTATAGATACCTTTGCTAGAGTGCCCAGAAGCCAGAGGTCTGCTGCAGTGCCTATCCCAGACACTAGAGCTACTACATCTGCACCAGCAGCCACAGCCTCAGTGCCACCAGCTCCAGCAGCCACTCCACCAGCTCCAGCTACATCGACATAAGCTTTCGTCCTTGGAGACATCTCTACACCACTTCATGAAGGCCAGGCTTGAGAGACGCATAGCACTATGCATATTTGAACTTTTTGGTAACTTGTTGCCAAAGGGGGAGAAATATGTATAGATCATAGCCTTCGAGAGAGAGTGTGTTGTTTTGTCTCTCTTTGCATTTTACTTGTTTGAACTTTATTGTGTTTTTGCTTGCTACATTATGTATTTTGTGAGATACTTGGATGATTGTGTGATTGATTATTTGCTACCTTAAATGCTTGTTTGGATGATACTATCTTTTATATCTTATATATGCTCATTCACTTGCTTGGTGATGCGTGCATGCTTTTAATTTCTATCATTTTGAGCGCTCCACCAAGATGTATGTGACATGGAAGAGTGACCCATGATCCTAACACATTGTGCATTTGCAGTCCAAAGCAAATTTTAAACAATGCACAAATTTAGGGGGAGCTCTTGCTTATCACATACTTCTCAAAGCGACAATGCATTTCAATCTTATTATCATCTGTCGAAGCTTTGATCTATATGTTGTCATCAATTGCCAAAAAGGGGGAGATTGAAAGTGCAACTATCCCTAGGTGGTTTTGGTAATGATTAACAACATATAGCTCATTGAGCTAACACTATTTCAAGATAAATATTTCAGGAAAGCTCAATGATTGGCATGGCATGGATTAGAAAGTGGACCCCTCAAAATGCTAAGGACAAAAGATTGGCTCAAGCTCCAAGCACAAGACTCTACATTTTTTAGTGATCCAAGATCACATTGAGTCCATAGGAAAAGCCAATACTATCAAAAGGGGGTGAGGTGTTGCTTAATGAGTTTCTTGCTCAAAATGCTTAGTGATATACTCCAAAAACCCTCAACTAATTTCTCATATCCACATATGTCCCAAACCAAAAGTCAAACTCGGCCCCACCGAAACTTTGTATCCGGCACCACCGAGTTCTCTTGACATAGCCACTGCTACAAACCCTAGTCACTCCGGTCTCACCGATAGGGATCTCGGTCTCACCGAGATGGGATTGCAAACTCTCTGTTTCCCTTCGTAACGTTTCGGTCTAACCGAGATGAGCGATCGGTCCCATCGAGTCTGCAATGCAAACTCTCTGTTTCCTTTTCGTAATGCTTCGGTCCTACCGAGACGGGCAAATCGGTCCCACCGAGTTTGCCTGACCAACTCTCTGTTTGTCTATTACCAAAATCGGTCCCACCGAGTTTGTGTAATCGGTCCAACCGAGATTACGTTATGCCCTAACCCTAATAAAATCGATAACACCGAGTTGACATATCGGTCCCACCGAAAATCCTAACGTTCACATTTTGAACTAAATCGGTCTGACCGAGTTGTCTGATTCGGTCCCACCGAGTTTGGTGATTTGTGTGTAACGGTTAGATTTTGTGTGGAGGCTATATATACCCCTCCACCCACTCTTCATTCGTGGAGAGAGCCATCAGAACATGCCTACACTTCCATCATACATTTTCTGAGAGAGAACCACCTACACTTGTGTTGAGGTCAAGATATTCCATTCCAACCACATAAATCTTGATCTCTAGCCTTTCCCAAGTTGCTTTCCACTTAAATCATCTTTCTACCAAATCCAATCCTATGAGAGAGATTTGAGTGTTGGGGAGACTATCAAAATTGAAGCACAAGAGCAAGGAGTTCATCATCAACACACCATCTATTACCTTTTGGAGAGTGGTGTCTCCTAGATTGGCTAGGTGTTACTTGGGAGCCTCCGTCAAGATTGTGGAGTTGAACCAAGGAGTTTGTATGGGCAAGGAGATTGCCTACTTCGTGAAGATCTACCCTAGTGAGGCAAGTCCTTCGTGGGCGATGGCCATGGTGGGATAGACAAGGTTGCTTCTTCGTGGACCCTTCGTGGGTGGAGCCCTCCGTGGACTCGCGCAACTATTACCCTTCGTGGGTTGAAGTCTCCATCAACGTGGATGTACGATAGCACCACCTATCGGAACCACGGATAAAAAATCTCCATGTCTACATTATGCTTGCTCCCTCAAAACTCCTCCCTTTACCTTCATATGCAATTGTTTTACATTCCGCTGCTATACTCTTAGAATTGCATGTGTAGGTTGATTACTTGATTTATGCTAAGTTGCTAAAATCCGCCAAGACTTAAAATTAGGAAAAGGCTAGATTTTTATTTGGTCAAGTAGTCTAATCACCCCCCCCCTCTAGACATACTTTCGATCCTACAGGATAGAAACTTCCAATCAAGCTTTTCTTCATAGGATTGCATTAAAGCATCAACGATATGTTTAGTAAAAGCTTTATTTTGATCATAATCATGAGGAGAATTTAACACGGATTGCAACAAGGAAATACAATCTATCAAAGAGCAATTATCATAATTAAATTCCTTGAAATCCAAAATAATGGGTTCATTGATATGTAAAGTTTTGACCTCTTCAATCCCACTTTTACCAATTTTTTCATCAGGATCTAAAAACTCCGAATCATTGGGACGCCTTTTAACTAAAGTTGACTCATCTCCAGTCCCATCTTTATCAATATTCATATTGGAAAACAAAGATTTAATAGGGGACACATCAATCACTTTTAGATCGTCATCATTATTATCATGAAAACTAGAAGAACACGCTTTTACAAAGCAATCTTTTTTAGCACGCATCCTAGCGGTTCTTTCTTTGCACTCATCAGTGAAAATTCTCATAGATTTGAGAGACTCAATGATATCATGCTTAGGTGAAATAGATCTAAGTTTCAAATAATCAACATCAAAAGAAATTCTATCCATGTTCTTAGCCAACTCATCAATCTTAGGCAATTTTTCTTCAAGCAAGGCATTGAAATTCTTTTGGGAAATCATAAATTCTTTAACACTAGCCTCAAAATCAAAGAGCATCTTATTAAAATTTCCATAAGAGTTGTTATAGGAATTACCATAATTGTTAGAGGAATTACTAGGGAACGGCCTAGAATTAAAGTTTCCTCTATACGCGTTGTTACCAAAATTATTCCTACCAACAAAATTCACATCCATAGATTCATTATTATTCTCAATCAAAGTAGACAAAGGCACATGGATCAGAAGAAACACTCTTATGAGCAAACAATTTCATAAGTTCATCCATCTTTCCACTCAAAACATTAATCTCTTCTATCGCATGAACCTTTTTACTAGTAGATCTTTCGGTGTGCCATTGAGAATAATTAACCATAATATTATCTAGGAGTTTAGTAGCTTCTCCTAAAGTGATTTCCGTAAAAGTGCCTCCCGCGGCCGAATCTAAAAGATTTCTAGAAGCAGAATTCAATCCGGCATAAATTTTTTGTATGATCATCCATAAATTCAAACCACGTGTAGGGCAATTATGTATCATTAATTTCATCCTCTCCCAAGATTGTGCAACATGCTCATGATCAAGTTGCTTAAAATTCATAATATCGTTTCTAAGAGAGATGATCTTGGCGGGAGGAAAATACTCAGAGATAAAAGCATCTTTGCACTTATTCCATGAATCAATACTATTTTTAGGCAAAGAAGAAAACCAAGTTTTAGCACGATCTCTAAGTGAAAACGGAAATAACTTCAATTTAACAATATCATTATCCACATCTTTCTTCTTTTGCATATCACACAAATCAACAAAGTTGTTTAGATGGGTAGCAGCATCTTCACTAGGAAGGCCGGAAAATTGATCTTTCATGACAAGATTCAACAAAGCAGCATTAATTTCACAAGATTCAACATCGGTAATAGGAGCAACCGGAGTGCTAATAAAATCATTGTTGTTGGTGTTGGAAAAGTGACACAATTTAGTATTGTCTTGAGCCATCGTGACAAACAATCAATCCAGCACACAAACACAGAAGGAGCAAGCGAAAAGAGATGGACGGAAAAAGAGGGCGAATAAAACGGCAAAGGTGAAGTGGGGGAGAGGAAAACGAGAGGCAAATGGCAAATAATGTAATGCGAGGGAGAAGAGTTTGTGATGGGTACTTGGTATGTCTTGACTTGGTGTAGATCTCCTCGACAACGGCGCCAGAAATCTTTCTTGCTACCTCTTGAGCATGCGTTGGTTTTCCCTTGAAGAGGAAAGGGTGATGCAGCAAAGTAGCGTAAGTATTTCCCTCAGTTTTTGAGAACCAAGGTATCAATCCAGTAGGAGACTACACGCAAGTCCCTCGTACCTGCACAAACAATCAAGAACCTTGCAACCAACGCGATAAAGGGGTCGTCAATCCCTTCACGGCCACTTGCAAAAGTGAGATCTGATAGAGATAATAAGATAAATATTTTTGGTATTTTTGTTGTATAGATTGAAAAGTAAAAATTACAAAATAAACGGCGGCAGAAATAGCAAGTTGATAGGAAAATAATATGATGGAAGATAGACCCGGGGGTAATAGGTTTCACTAGTGGCTTCTCTCAAGATAGCATAATTTACGGTGGGTGAACAAATCACTGTTGAGCAATTGATAGAAAAGCACATAGTTATGAGAATATCTGGGCATGATCATGTATATAGGCATCACGTCCGTGATAAGTAGACCGAAACGATTCTGCATCTACTACTATTACTCCACACATCGACCGTTATCCAGCATGCATCTAGAGTATTAAGTTCATAAGAAGAGAGTAAAGCATTAGACAAGATGACATGATGTAGAGGGATAAACTCAAGCAATATGATATAAACCCCATCTTTTTATCCTCAGTGGCAAAAAAAATAGTGCCTTGCTGCCCCTGCTGTCACTGGGAAAGGACACCGCAAGATTGAACACAAAGCTAAGCACTTCTCCCATTGTAAGAAAGATCAATCTAGTAGGCCAAACCAAACTGATAATTCGAAGAGACTTGCAAAGATATTTAAATCATGCATAAAAGAATTCAGAGAAGAATCAAATATTGTTCATAGAGTCGCACATGCGGTGCCCAGGTGCATGGCGTCGCTTCTTCTTTGAGTTTGTATTCCAGACTTCGATTCTCCTCGAGTTTGACGGAGCTACGGCGTAGATTCCTACCGTCTCCTTGGGACGGTGAGGTTAGGATTTTCTCATCATGTGGTGAGATTTGGTGTGAGTTGCTTTAGATCCATGTAAGGGTTCAACGACGACAACTGTGAGTGGTCCTTAGGGGCACATGCATAAAGACTTCTCGGTTGTCATCGACAAGGTCAAGTCGGCTCCATCGATGGAGCGGCGACAACGGCTCATTCTGACGGCAGTAATGATCGTTACGTGGTTTCGGAATCTAGATGTAATTTTTATTACGTTTGAGATACTTTATACTGTTGATCCTTTTAAAGTTATCATCAGTGAGTGTTTTTTTCGTTTCACAAGAAAGATCAACCTAATCCTGCATATCACAGTACATTATTACGCACTCTCCCGTTGATTTTTTTTTTCCGATCCAACTGCTATCCCGGCTCTCTTGCGCCAAACACCGATCCTCCGTTTGAAACCACTCACCATCTTCCACGCGGCCCATCGCCCATCCCAGCAATTCCGTGAAGCCGCCACGTGAGGTTCTCACGCCGCTCACCACCTCGCCGTGCGATCCAGGACGCGCATCCAACCAACGGCCGCGATTGATACAGCTCTCCCTCCTCCTCCCCTCACCTCGAGCGGCCAAAAGATTCCTCCAAAACAATTACTCTACTTATTAAAAACAAAAATCACCACAATAAAGTACACAGTGTTTTTCCCTTCCAAATATACGTCGTCACTCAACTTGGAGAAAGGGGAAGAGAAGTAGAGGAGGAGGAGGAGGAGGACTGAGGAGGAAGACGAATTCGACTCGGAGTTTTGGACTTGGCCATTTGGTATATTCCCATCTTCCCCTTCCCCGCTAGCTGGGTGCTTTCCGTTTAACTAATGGAGTTTGCTTTGGTCCATGGGTTTGGCACCTGTTCCTTCCCCTAAGGCCCAATCTTGCCGTCCGGCGATTTTTCTTTGGATTTCTTTGGTGAAACCCTCGGCGGATGGTCGCTTGGGAGCCAGGCATTTGATTCGATCTTAAGTGGTCCAGGTACGCGTCTGGCGTTATTCCGCTGCTTTCTTCCGCCCCCTTCTCTCATGGATTCTTGAATCTGTCAAGTTTCAGGCGATTGGAGGAGCAGCTGGCTGCTGCTGTTCCCGGGGAGTGGATTTTCTTGAGGTATGTGGTGTTTCTGGTTCTGCTTGATCTTTTGTATGCGGCGGACCTGCTCCTTTTTTTTCGATTTCTGAATAATTGATGGAGAAAATGTGAGGGGAAATTGGCAATAAACAGTTTAGTGTTTGATTAAGGCTGTATGGAAGAAGAACATAGCTGTTAACTAGAGTACTTCTTTACTACACTAGAACGTCGAACTTCAAAGAGCTTATAATTGGTGTTTGGACAATATAATTAGACGAATAGAGCGTCAGAAGATGCCACAGCCTCGAATATACCTAAATCTGGAAAAAGTTTTTGGTTAGTTTGGAGGTCTGTTGTCATGATTTACAAGTTTTTAGTACAAGATGAACTCAGTTTGGGGTTTTTCATCTATTCTCAGTGAGATGTGGAGAATGCTCATGCTGATGATAGACTAGACTCACCCGTCTTTTGTTCCTGTGCTTTATTCATCATTTAATTGAATTATCATTATTTGATTTGCTCTCTAAATTAACTCTGGAGATACAGATCGGCCTGATGTTGATAGTATGCTATCATGAAAATCTTTACATGTCTTCGCTGAACACCTCTTTACATTTCCCATGTGATTACCTTGAACCCATGTTTATGTGTAAATGATTGTATACTCTGCTCAAATGATTAAATGGAATGATTCACAAGTACTACCTCTGTTTCTAAATATAAGATGTTTTGGCAGTTTAGATCGAACTGCCAAAACGTCTTATATTCAGGAGCGTAGGGTGTAGTTCATACTTTAAGTATATTATAAGCATTCCGTTTTAAGTTGCTAGAGAATGTTGTTCATCCATACGAGGTTTCAAACTTGGCCTCCATTTGTTACAAGTTTTGAGCATGATACTGAACCTGTATATATATGTATTGGTGAGCAATCCACTAAGGACATTCTACAATGATGATGTAATCCTTTCTCTGTTTCTGAGCAGAACATGCACAGTAACTGTGATGCTAGGGTTCACATCTATACACGGACTTGCAGGTCCCCATGTCAAATTATGCAGCTAGGTTGAATTCCCATCAGAAACTGGTAGGATGGGATATAGGCCTCTGAAAATCTTTCAGAGAAACATCTTTTGTGCTATACTAGCTATTCATTCCTGCTTATCTGACAAGTGACAACTATGTATCATTATGCCAGTCAAACCGCTAAAATTACTGAAGTATTGTTTTCCTGGTATTATGGTGACTGTACACAACTTAACTGGAGACAGTAAATAAATGCAGATTGAGCTCCCTGTTATAGATCAGTTGAATTGACCACAGCAGTATATGTAGATTGTTATTAATGTTAGTCAATTCTGTTTAGAGCTTCTTGCTTGAAGAGAGCTAGTTAAATATAGCTAATTGGCATCTGTTGTTCATCTTCTTTCAGGTGCAGTGAATCTCTCCTGCTGTCATAGGTTAAAAAAAACAATTCAAATTGCCTGGCCTTGGATCAAGTCCATTTTCCTATAGAGATTGTCTGTCTTAAGTCAAAGCAGCTATATTTCTGGCAAACACAACGAGCTAGTTTCATATGCAGCGTTCAGTTGATGGCTGCTCATCCTGTTGAATCAGAAGCAAGCAGTGAAACAGACAATCACCCTTTACTGATAGACCACATGGAAAATACTGCTCATCTCGAGATTGCAATTGAGAGCCCAAGGGATGATGTTGCTTCATCGTCAACCGCTCGTCGGGAGGATAATGATGGCTTGGATCGATTGCCTCACATCTCAGAAAGTTCTTCGGAGACAACTACTGCATCTAACTCTCAAAGTGCTCCTCTAGCAAGAAGAGATGCTAATCGTGCTCGTCGTCGGCAAAGTCCGTTGAATTCTAGTTGCTGGATCTCCATTGAGCTTGTTGTAACAGTTAGCCAGATTATAGCGGCCATTTGTGTTCTGTCATTGTCAAGGAAGGAACGTCCGCATTCTCCATTATTTGAGTGGGTCATTGGTTATACGGTAGGTTGTGTTGCTACTCTTCCTCTTCTCTACTGGCGCTATCTCCATCGCAACCGCCCAACAACTGGGCAAGAACCAGCAAGTCAGAACTTCCCTCCGAACAGCATACCTGAGTCCAATTCTCACACAACAAATTCGGCCCCTGGCATGTCTGAAGCTGGTTTTGTAACTGACACAAATGGAGTCTCGCAAAACAACGTGCTTACCAGAAATCTCAGGTAACATTGTCTTCAGTTCCATGATTACTTCAGCCCCTTTTAGATTTATATGCCTGTAGTCTAATTCATCTACTGTCTCTCTCTGTAAGACATGTGGAGAAATTGCGTTAACCTCTATTTGTCACCTTTCTGTGCTATTATTATTGCACAGTAGGATAACATAAATGGGGTAATGTGGAGACAATCTGATGACAAAAATATACATGACTACTCCCTCCGTCCGAAAAAACTTGTCCCAAGCTTGTCCCTCAAATGGATGTATCTAGCACTAACTTGGTGCTAGATACATCCATTTGAAGGACAAGCTTTTTTGGACGGAGGGAGTATTATTCTGCCAAGGTTTTGTTAAAGTAAAGCTATCGTCCTGTATGGAGGGCATTAGTATTCTCAGCACTTCTTTGGCTAGATTTCTTTAGAGTGCAGCCTCTGAGTTGCTATGTTTTAAGTTTTAAACTGAGGTGCACCCGGACTCTTTCTTATAGGGCCCAAGCTTATGCCGATCACTTCAGGATGGCCCTTGACTGTTTCTTCGCCGTGTGGTTTGTTGTGGGGAATGTGTGGGTATTTGGTGGACATTCCTCTGCCCATGACGCTCCCAACTTATACAGGTGAGCTGCTAGCTTCCCGTGCTGCAGTATCTTTGCAACTCATTTATGTGTTTCATAAGTGTAAATCTTTTCTTTTTCAGGTTGTGTATAGCCTTCCTCACATTTAGCTGCATCGGCTATGCTATGCCTTTCATTCTGTGCGCATTGATATGTTGCTGCCTGCCCTGCATAATCTCCCTAATGAGCTTTCGTGAAGATCTAAACCAAAACAAAGGTGCTACTGCAGAAGCAATCAATGCCTTGAGAACATACAAGTTCAAAACGAAGAAGTCCCGTAACGGCGAGGGGATTGAAGTCGGCGGCGGAGTTGTTGCTGCTGGAACAGACAAGGAGCGGATTGTTTCTGCTGAAGATGCTGTGAGTTTTTCTCCCACACTCCTATCTACTCCCCTCATTCACTATTACAAGATGTTCTGGATATTTCAATATAGACTGAAATGAGCGAACAAACACACTAAAACGTGTCTACATATATCCCATTTAGAAAAAAGTTGGAACATCTTATAGTAGTGGGAGGGAGTATTACACAACTTTCTTACCTATACTCTTGATTTAAAGCCTGAGGTGCGTCCTTTGATATGCAGATTTGCTGTATCTGCCTAGCAAGATACTCGAACAATGATGATCTCCGAGAGCTTCCTTGCACCCACTTCTTCCACAAAGAATGCGTAGACAAATGGCTCAAGATAAACGCACTATGCCCCCTCTGCAAAGCTGAGATAGACAGTGGCCCGACAACTGCTCCTGCCATTGGCTTTGGGCGTCGCCACAGTGACAACAGGGTAGGAAATGACATCGAATCACAGCTGTAACTCTGCATTATCCATCGAGGGTGCAACATGTCCCTGATGTGGCTTCGACAGAGCAATTTGTAAATTATACAATGAAATAGTTGACACAATGAACGGGCCCCTTATATTATCGAACCGGTTCTTCGCTGTCTGATTACTGTCTCATTGTCAAAATATGTTCCGAAGATGGTAATTCAGGTTACCGGACATGAACCGCGAGAGCCTTTGCTGGTTACCTTTGTTGGTTACTGATGGCTCTTGCTAACTTTGACTCTTGCAGATTACTTTACTGTACTATTTATGTTGCTACATAGTACAATGTATTTTATGGTTTCTGCAAAGAGATGTGTCGTGGAATTGTCACGGCAGATGTCCTCGAGCTAGGACTTAGTCGTGGAGCCATCGCGGAAGCTTGAAGGGGTTAATGCGGGACAAGGAACACGAGGGTTTATACTGGTTCGGCCTCTTACGGTGAAGGTAAAACCCTACGTCCAGTTTGAGGTGGTATTGATTAGGGTTACGATCACCAGGGAGCTAAACTGCTATGCCCGGCTCTCGATGAGATTGTTCTTGTCCCCTAAACCGCTGCCGGGTCGTCCCTGTATATAGGGAGGCTGACGCCCAGCAGCTCTCAGAGTCCCGGCCGGCTCATAAGAGTGTCCGGCTCGGACTCTCAGCTATTCTTGCCTTGCACTACAAGTTCTACCATGATAATGATTGTAACTACGGGCCTTAAACCATATCCGGGTCTTAAGCCCATCTCTGGCCCACCGTCTTCAAGCTTGGCGCCGGGCTTCTGGTAATGACCATTAGAGTAACCCGGCCCCTCCTGGCGGGTGACTCTAAGGTCTATATCCTCAACATTAGGCCCCAGATTGATTTGAGCCGGCTCATGTCAATCTTCCATTCCTTCGACAGAAAACCTCCGGCTTACAATTGTGTGAAGGCCATAACTCGGCGTGACGTCATCCTCTGGACTCCGGATAATCCGCCGTGACGTCATCTTCCATTAAGCCCGTTTTTTACTCCGCCAGATCCGCAACGGATCTTTTTCTTTACTGTCATCCCAAAAATCGAGGCGTTTCGTGGGGAGATAACCACGCCGTGGTCTCCTTGATCCTCGCGCCCACTTATGAACTTGCCTTATAAATAGGCCGGCCCGACGGGCTCTCAGCCACTTCTCTCTCCATCTTCTTCCTCGTGCCACTGCTCCCTTGCCCGAGCTCTGCTACTGCCGCCGCCGTCGCGCCCCCGGTCTTCGTCAACTTTGGCCGCTGCATCACCCTGACTCAGACCAGACAAACGGCGGCAACCTCCGCTCCTCTCCAGCTCCGGTGAGTCTCCGCTACTCCGTAGGGCAGATCCGTACTAAGGCTCGAGTAGTTCGTCCGTACTCTTCGTAGTTCATCACGGGCCTCAGTAGATTTGAATTTTGCTGCCCCTTTTTTATCTTAGCTCTGTATAGGCTTACTGCGGTAGACGTTGATGACCCATTTTATATGCAAGTAGCTCTCTTTTTACTGCATAAGAACCTTGTTCGAGCCCAAGAACTTCTCCAGCGTCTGTTTCTAGGTCTAGAAACTTTTCTTTTGCCCGACTATTTTGATCCAAATTTTTTACTGCGATGTGTGAAACCTGTTTTACCACACTTAGTAAAAATTGCAATCCTTGAATCTCGGCGGTTTACAGTTCCGGTTTAAAGAAACCCCGCGCCATAGAACTTTCCGGCTTAAAGACAACCATGCGCCATAAAATTTCCGGCTTAGCTGTGATAAAGCCTGTAGACAATCAAATTACTCTCAATCCCTCGGCGGCTTAAATAGTCCGATGCACTTAAATGTATACCATTAGTCCCCTTCATAAGCCGCCACCTTGACCTTGAACCGTAGATTTCTTCCGGCTCATAATTAACCCGGACGCTTTTCCTTTTATCATAGACTGCCGACTTTCACCATGCCTCCCAAAGCTCCCATTACTTGCAACTGGATGAGGTCCAATGTCACCAATGAGACCCTAGCAGATTTTGTCAAGTCCGGATATCTGCCCAAGAAGGACGTCATGTCCTACCGTGCCCCTGACCCGTCAGAAGAGAGACCACAGCCAAAGGACGGGGAGGTAGTGATTTTTGCGGATCATATGAGCCGGGGCTTCGCACCGCCCGGCTCAAAGTTTTTTAGGGACGTGCTAAACTTCTTCGACTTGCGGCCTCAAGACATTGGACCCAACTCAGTGTCCAACATCTGCAACTTCCAAGTCTTCTGCGAGGTTTACCTTGGAGAAGAACCTAGTCTGCTACTCTTCAGAGAGCTTTTTTACTTGAACCGTCAGAATGAGTGCGCCAATGGGCCAAGTCTGGAGTTAGGTGGTATCTCCATCCAGCGGCGTAGGGACTGCCTTTTTCCTTACGCAGAGCCGCCGAGCCACCCAAAGGACTGGAACATGACTTGGTTCTATTGCCAAGACACGTCACCGGCTGATGAAAGTCCGCTGCCCGGCTTTCGCCCCTCGCGTCTGGAGCCGACTCACCCACTGTCAGACAAGCTGACTCAAGCGGAGCGCCAAGCTCTGCTCCCCACTATCAACAAGATCAAGGCCCTCCTGGGCAATGGTCTGAATGGAATCGACCTGGTCCGGGTCTGGATCTCATGGCGGGTGATCCCATTGAGCCGCCGCCCCGGCTTAATGTGTGAGTACACGGGCCGAAAGGACGACCCTCAGAGACACAGCCGCAACGATCTTCCTGAAGACGTCGCAGAGGAGATGACCAAGGCTCTCTTGAACGAGAGCCTGGCAGACCGCGGAAGGACCGGGCTAGCCCCCTTCTGCAAGACCAACCCAGCCCCAGCGGTAAGCCGCTGATCTGAACATCTTATCTGTACATAACTTTCATCTGAATCATTTTAAGAGAACCTTATTGCATTTTTCAGGCTGATGATAAGTTCTGGCGGGTCAAATATGACCATGAGGCGGCCAAGAAGGCCAGAAAGGCGAAGAAAGCCGCCCCTCGCAAGAAAGGAAGCAGGCCTACTGCTTCAGAGCTGATGCAATTAAGCGACAGCTCCGAGTCAGAGGTAACCCCTGAACCTTTAAGTCCTTGCTATATTTGTTGTTTGTTGCTGTCCGCCTTATCAATACTTGCTCATTGTCAGGATAACACCGGCGCAAGTAACCCGGTGGTTGAAGAGGTAATGTCACTTTCCTCCGACTCGGAGCCCTTGCCAAGGCTGAAAGTCCGAAGGGTAACCCGGAAAGTAAGCTTTTCACATCCTTTAGCTCATCAAGATCCTCAATTTATTTTGAAGCGACAGGTTCATGAGAGCCGGCGTCACACCCGGACCAACAAGGACACCGACCTCTCCTCCGGGTTACCTGACACATCAAGGAAGCGCCGAACTGAGGTTATTTCCCACTTGTACCCTTTTCATCCGTTGGCGGGTGTTATCCGTCAGCCACTCAATTCTTCTGACTCAAATTGTCAGGAGACCTCCCCCTCTTCGGGCGACTCTATGCAGTCGAGTCTTCCGGCTTTCAAGACCGCGCCCGGGTAATGACAACCATCTCATATTATACTTGTCTGTACTTACCCTTTTTGTGCTTAATGTTTCTGTCCTTTCAGTGCCCAGGCAAAACTCACCAAGAGAGCGAAGAAAACCAAATCAGCCGGAGTGCCGGATTTACCTGAACCGGAGGTGACGGCTCAAGAACCGCCAGCTGCCTCCGCCCCCGAAGCCACCATTCCAACCGACAAGGCACCTGAGGCCGCTGCCCCAACTACCAAGGCAACTACAGAAACTTCTGTTAACCCGGAGGCCTCCAGCTCGGCTCCACCAGCAGACGACCCGGACGTGGTAATCACCCGGACGGAGTTCGTTGAGCCGGGGAGACCTACCGTGCTGGCCAAGTGCTCCGCTAAGGGGGAGTTGCTGCAGCCCCACCGGGTGAACCTGGACCTCTCCAACTACACCAACCTAAGCATTGGAGAGCTCGTCTCTGGCTACATCAGCCAAGTGCACAAGAGCCGGGACGCAGAGGTTGCCATGGTGAACCAGATCCAGCAGAAATCTGAGGTATCATTCTGCTGTCCTCTTACTTACTGCATAGTTACCTTTACCATGCTAGCCCCCAAGTCGACGACTTATGATTGAATATGTTGTAGACTTAGGTTCTGGCTTACTCAATTGAGCCGGCAGTTTGTAGATAGATACGTTCAATATGCATTAGCCCCCAAGTGCCAAGTGTCTTTGCTCGGAAAACGCTTGGGACTTATATAGTAACTGTTCATGCCATAACCCGAAAATTTATACAGGCTGCTGGCAAGAAGCTTGAGGCTGACCTTGTTGATGTCAAGAGCCGGCTGAAGATGCAAGAGATGGAGACCCGGAAGGCAAACACCAAGTTCGTGTCCAGCATCGCCGCGCAAGAGAAGCTGAAGACGGAGTTCGACGCTGAGCGGAAGGCGTGGGCCGAAGAAAAGGCCGCATTGGTGAACCGGGCTGAACAGGCGGAGAAGGCTCTCTCCGAGAAGACTGCCGAGCTCTCCGGCCTAAAGCGCCAAGTGTCCCAGATGGTGGCCGCAATCTTCGGTAAGTCGTCGCGCCGGCTTTCATCAAGTTTAGAATGTTTATATCTCATAATTTCATCCTTGTCGGCGGCTTATCTGACTCTGTTAAACAGGCCCCAGAAGTGCCAACCTCAACCAGAGCGTGGTAACCAAGCTGAAGGCCGTGTATACCCTGGTGGAGCAGCTCTACACCGGGTCACAGCGTGCCTTAGCTGTGGTGGCCCTATCCAACGAGGTGCCGACTCACCTGGCAGAAGTCCTTCGCCGGCTCGCTGTACTACCCCAACGGATCCAAGAGCTGCGACGGGCCTCTGCAAGAGCCGGAGCGATCGCCGCGCTGAGCCGGGCCAAGGCATTCCTACCGGAGTTAGACCCGGCGGACATCGCCCTTGGCTATCCAAGCCTGAAGGAAGACGGCTCAGCTTTTGATCAGAAGGACTTCGCAGCTTGCGTGAAGGCCGTACGCCCGGTGGCCACCCTTATCGGGAATGACACAGATCTGACCAAGTACCAGCCGGGTTACAATGCGGAGAATCAGAGGATTCCAACCCCTCGCTATGAAGCCCTCAACTTGATCCCGCCGGCTCGTCAGCACACTTTCGCCCCGGAGATTGACCCGGCCGGGTTAATTGACGAGGAAGCCCAATTCGAAGCTCTCAGCGGCATCGACTGGAAGTCATCAACTTTCCAGGTCTTGGGATCAGCCGGAGGAGAAGACAGGAACGAGCCGGAAACTTCAACTCAGCAAGCGTCGTAACTCGGCTGGCGGTTTACCAAACAATGCCTCACCCTTTTGGACTCAACGAGTCTTGTAATAGAGTAGGACCAACACTTTATTTTTGCCGTGTCACCGTGCACGTCTTGAATGCTGAAGTCTTTTGAAGTTCTCTTTGATGTTTCTCCGGGTCATAATCAATCCTTTGTTTTTCTTAACCTCAAAAGAGGTGCCTTTAATTATCCTGCATAGAAGGGCAAATCGCAAGTCTCGAGGCGGCTTACCGCCTTAACGGCCTGCAAGCATACTTCCGGTTTAGATACCCCGGATAAGAAGGTTGGTACCGCAACTCCGGTTTACCTGTCTGATAACACCCATTGCGTTCAGCAATACTGTAAACCAAAGTTAAGTCGGCAAAGTGAGACCCGGCTGTACACACCTTGACATAATCAGAGAAAACTTGTGATAAAGCGGAAGAACTTAGGGGCTTCCGGTTCGAATACGACCAGAGACCCGGCCCAAAGGGGTTAAGCTAAGATTCGGATACGATCATATAGCCCCCAGTGGGTGTGGCGATGCCAATCAAGAGGGTACCGACAGCTATGTTCTCTTTGGTTCGAATACGACCCATGTTTGAACAGGAAGCCCCCAAGTGATTTTAAGAATTGTTTAACGACGCTGATTCGAATACGATCCACGTCGGTTCTCAAAGGGGTTAAACTATGATTCAAATATGATCAGAGAAAACCTCCCAATGAGCTCGGCACTTTGCCAATCAAATGGGTATCGACAGCTATGTTCTCTTTGGTTCGAATACGACCCATGTTTGAACAGGAAGCCCCCAAGTGACTATATTACCCGCGGCAAGATTCGAATACGATCATAAGCTGGATCCTCCTTCAAGTTACCATGTTAATCTTGCAAAGAAAACACGTGCACATTTGGAGGAGAAAAAAGGACAGAGGTCCTGCTTTATTGCTTATCATAATATATACATGGCTGAGAGAAATATGTACATTATGAGAGCCGGTGGCTCAAGTGTAGTAAGGCCGAAGCTGAGCTATGTTCCACGGCCGACGGGTCTCTTCCTCCGACTTACGTGAATCTTTGTGCTCCCGAATGTCAATGAGGTAATATGACCCGTTGTGCAAGTTCTTGCTGACCACAAAGGGCCCTTCCCAAGGCGGGGATAACTTGTGTGCATCTGTTTGATCCTGGATAAGCCGGAGCACGAGATCGCCTTCCTGGAAGACCCGGGATTTAACCCGGCGGCTATGATAACGGCGCAGGTCTTGTTGATAAATCGCTGAACGGGCTGCTGCCACATCACGCTGTTCATCCAACAAGTCAAGAGCATCTTGGCGCGCCTGTTCATTATCCGCCTCAACATAAGCCGCCACTCGAGGTGAGTCATGACGGATGTCACTGGGGAGGACTGCTTCCGCCCCGTAAACCATGAAGAAAGGCGTGAAGCCTGTAAACCTGTTAGGAGTAGTGTTGATGCTCCATAACACGGAGGGCAACTCCTCCACCCAACAACCCGGCGTCCGTTGCAAAGGGACCAAAAGCCGGGGCTTGATGCCCTTCAGAATCTCCTAATTGGCTCTCTCAGCTTGACCATTGGATTGAGGATGAGCCACTGAGGAAACATCAAGTCGGATATGCTCTCGTTGACAAAACTCTTCCATGGCGCCTTTGGAGAGATTGGTGCCATTGTCAGTTATAATGCTGTGCGGAAAGCCAAAACGGAAAATCACCTTTTTCATAAATTGAACCGCCGTGGCTGCATTGCACTTGCTAACTGGCTCAGCTTCCACCCACTTTGTGAATTTGTCAACTGCCACCAAGAGGTGGGTTTTCTTATCCTTGGACCTTTTGAAAGGTCCAACCATATCAAGCCCCCACACCGCAAAGGGCCAAGTAATTGGGATCATCCTCAGCTCTTGAGCCGGTACGTGAGCCCGTCGCGAGAACCTTTGGCAACCATCACACTTACTGACTAAGTCCTCTGCATCAGCATGAGCCGTGAGCCAATAGAAACCATGACGAAAGGCCTTGGCCACAAGAGACTTTGAGCCGGCGTGATGGCCACAATCCCCTTCATGGATCTCACGCAAGATTTCTTGACCTTCCTCAGGGGAGATACAACGCTGAAACGCCCCTGTGACACTGCGATGATGCAACTCGCCATCGATAACGATCATTGACTTAGCCCGCCGGGTTATTTGCCTGGCCAAAGTTTCATCCTCAGGCAACTCGCCCCGGGTCATGTAAGCCAGATACGGCATTGTCCAGTCTGGTATGATATGGAGAGCCGCCACCAGTCGTGCCTCCGGGTCAGGGACAACCAAGTCTTCCTCCGTAGGCAACTTAACAGAAGGGCTATACAGGACGTCCAGGAAAGTGTTAGGCGGCACCGACTTTCGCTGAGAGCCTAGCCGGCTTAGAGCATCAGCCGCCTCGTTCTTCCTGCGATCAATGTGCTCTACTTGGTAGCCCTGAAAGTGCCCAGCAATGGCATCAACTTCGCGGCGATAAGCCGCCATGAGAGGGTCCTTAGAGTCCCACTTGCATGATACTTGTTGAGCCACCAAGTCTGAGTCACCGAAACACCTTACCCGGCTCAAGCTCATCTCCTTAGCCATCCGAAGACCGTGGAGCAAGGCCTCGTACTCAGCCGCATTGTTAGTGCAAGGAAACATCAACTGTAGCACATAATGGAACTTGTCACCCTTAGGGGAAGCCAATACAACGCCAGCCCCCGAGCCCTCCAACTGCCTGGACCCATCGAAGTGAATAGTCCAATACGTGTTATCCGGCTTTTGCTCGGGCACTTGTGACTCTGTCCAATCATTGATGAAATCCACCAAGGCCTGAGATTTAACAGTAGTGCGTGGCACATATTTGAGACCATGAGGTCCAAGTTCTATAGCCCACTTAGCAATTCTCCTTGTGGCCTCTCTGTTTTGAATGATATCACCAAGAGGGGCAGAACTGACCACAGTAATGGGATGACCCTGAAAATAATGCTTAAGTTTCCGGCTCGCCATGAACACACCATACACAAGCTTCTGCCAATGCGGGTACCGCTGCTTGGACTCAATGAGCACTTCGCTGACATAATAAACCGGCCGCTGAACCGGATGCTCCTTACCCTCCTCCTTGCGCTCCACCACAATAGCCACACTGACGGCTCGTGCGTTTGCCGCCACGTACAGTAATAAGGGCTCCTTATCAACCGGAGCAGCAAGGACTGGGGGCTCTGCCAGCTGCTTCTTCAAATCCTCAAAAGCGGTATTAGCTGCATCATTCCAGACAAAGTTATCAGTTTTCTTCATCAACTGATATAATGGCATGGCCTTCTCACCCAAACGGCTTGTAAACCGGCTTAAAGCAGCGATGCGACCCGCCAAACGCTGAACGTCATTTATACACGCCGGCTTAGCCAGGGAGGTGATGGCCTTGATCTTCTCCGGGTTAGCCTCAATGCCTCTGTCAGAAACCAAAAAACCCAAGAGCTTGCCTGCAGGGACACCAAATACACACTTGGCCGGGTTAAGCATCATCTTGTAGACCCAGAGATTATCAAAGGTTTCCCTTAAATCATCTATCAGGGTTTCCTCTTTTATGGACTTAACCACAATATCGTCCACATAAGCGTGAACATTGCGCCCAATCTGTTTATGAAGACAGTTCTGTACACAACGCTGGTAAGTCGCCTGTGCACACTTGAGCCCAAAAGGCATGGACACATAGCAGAAGGCTCCAAAGGGAGTGATGAACGCCGTCTTCTCCTGGTCCTTAACCGCCATTTTAATCTGATGATATCCGGAATAAGCGTCCAGGAAACTTAAACGCGCACAACCAGCCGTAGCATCAATAATTTGATCAATACGGGGAAGAGCGAAAGGATCAGCCGGACACGCCTTATTTAAGTCCGTGTAGTCCACACACATCCGCCAGGTGCCGTTCGTCTTGAGTACGAGCACCGGGTTAGCTAACCATTCTGGGTGAAAGACTTCAACAATAAACCCGGCCGCCAAGAGCCGGGCCACTTCTTCACCAATAGCCTTCCGCCTCTCTTCATTAAACCGCCGAAGGAACTGCCTGACCGGCTTAAATTTCGGATCAACGTTGAGAGTGTGCTCAGCGAGTTCTCTAGGTACACCTGGCATGTCAGAAGGTTTCCATGCGAAGATGTCCCTATTCTCACGGATGAACTCGATGAGCGCGCTTTCCTATTTTGGATCCAGATTGGCACTGATGCTAAACTGCTGAGATGAATCTCCTGGAACAAAATCAACAAGCTTAGTTTCATCAGCCGACTTAAATTTCGTCGCCGGCTCATTCTCCGTAGTCGGCTTTTTCAGAGAGGTCATATCTGTTGGGTCAACATTGTCTTTGTAAAACTTCAACTCCTCTGTAGCACAAACAGATTCTGCATAAGCCGCATCGCCTTCCTCACACTCCAGAGCCACTTTCCAGCTGCCGTGAACCATAATGGTCCCATTGTGACCCGGCATCTTGAGCTGTAAGTACACATAACATGGCCGTGCCATGAATTTGGCGTAAGCCGGCCGTCCAAATATAGCATGGTATGGACTTCTTATCTTGACCACCTCAAAGGTCAATTTCTCCACCCTGTAGTTGTTCTCATCTCCAAAGGCCACTTCCAACTCAATCTTGCCGACTGGATAAGCCGACTTACCAGGTACCACACCGTGGAAAATAGTGTTGGACTGGCTGAGGTTCTTATCAATCAACCCCATACGACGGAATGTCTCATAATAGAGGATGTTGATGCTGCTGCCTCCATCCATGAGCACCTTAGTGAACTTATATCCTCCCACCTGAGGAGCCACCACCAGGGCCAAGTGACCCGGATTATCCACCCGTGGAGGGTGATCCTCCCTGCTCCACACTATAGGCTGTTCAGACCACCTCAAGTAGCGTGGAACTGCCGGCTCAACAGCATTCACAGCCCTCTTATGAAGCTTCTGATCTCGCTTACACAGACTGGTGGTAAACACATGATACTGTCCACCGCTAAGCTGCTTTGGATTGGTCTGGTAACCCCCCTGTTGCTGTTGATGACCCTGGCCAGACTGCTGATTAAAGCCCCCTTGACCGTTCTGAGGATTAGAATTTGAGCCGCCGCCCGGGCCATGAAAGCCGCCGACGCCTGAGCCGCCGCCCGGGCCATTGTAACTCTTAAAGGCCTTCATGATTGCACAATCCTTCCACATTTGAGTCGCTGGCTTCTCTCTAGCGCCATGCCGTGGACAAGGCTCATTCAACAGCTGCTCCAGCGTCGGACCTGACCCGCCACCTCGGGGAGGGGGCCTCCCCTTACGTCGCTGGTTATTCCCTTGTGAGCTGGCGTTGGCCACAAACTCTAGGCTGCCGTCGGCCTTGCGCTTCCCTCCTCCTTGGTTCCCCGGGTTATGCTGAGGACCCTTGCCATTGCCGTTCTTCTTTCCCTTCCCTGTCCTTTCATCATCTGAAGGGGGATCCTTGGTACCATCAGAATCGGTGTATTTGACAAGAGCCGCCATTAGTGTACCCATATCATTGCAGTCGCGCTTAAGCCGCCCGAGTTTCATCTTTAGGGGCACAAAACGACAATTCTGCTCCAACATTAAGACTGCTGAGCCGGCATCCATCTTATCTGACGAATGTATGATCTCCTTAACCCGGCGAACCCAATGTGTCGTAGACTCACCCTCCTGCTGCTTACAGTTAGTCAAATCCACAATTGACATAGACTGCCTACAGGTATCCTTGAAGTTTTGGATGAACCGGGCTTTCAGCTCAGCCCAAGACCCGATGGAATTCGGCGGTAGCCCTTTCAACCAAGTGCGGGCAGTCCCATCCAACATCATGGTGAAGTATTTGGCCATTGCCGCCTCACTGACCTCCAGTAGTTCCATGGCCATCTCATAGCTCTCGATCCAGGCTGCGGGTTGTAAGTCAGCCGTGTAATTAGGCACCTTCCTAGGGCCTTTGAAGTCCTTGGGTAGACGTTCATTGCGGATAGCCGGCACCAAGCAAGGGACACCCCCAGTCCTGGTAGGGATGCCCACATCGACGGACGTCGTCGGATAAGCCGGGGGAGTCTGGTAAGCCGTCAACTGAGGCACCTGCTCCGCCTCTTGCCGCGCTCTGTCTTGGTCTGCTGCGTGAAAGGCTCCATTATGAGCCGGGCCATGGCCAGGGGGCGGGTCATGGCGTCGGACGTTACTTGAGCCGGTCGCTGAGACCATGTGCCGGCTGTAACTCGGGCTCCGGCCTGGACGAGGGGTCGAGTGGATCCTGTCCCGGCTGCAGGAGTACGCCTCTTGCTGTGCCAGTGCTGTCTGAAGGAGTTCCCTGACCCGGCGGGTTTCAATAGCCGTTGGAGAGTCGCCGTCGACCGGGAGATCCGCCAGCCGTGCTGCCGCAGCGACCATGTTCTCCAGTGGGTTATTATAATGACCCGGTGGTATTGGCACGTACTGAGGCGGGGCAGGGGGCATCTGGGGAGGCCCCATTACTTGTGGCTGAATAGGGGTCCCCGACCCGGGCACTATGACCCCTGGCGGGTTGCTAGACCCTGCACCTGGCGTGTTGAAGAGGTTGCGTGGATCGTAAATTGGAGGGAGTCGAGATTGGGCCTTTTGATGCCTCCTTCTCAGGACCTCATTGGCCGCATTTTGATCCATCGTGAGCCGGAAGGACTGCGCTTGAATCAACTGGGTTTGGGCATCGAGAGCCGCCCGCTCCGCAGTCATCCTGATCCCTTCCGCTGGCAGATCCTCCTTAGCCTTCACTAGATCCAATTTTAACTGTGCCACCTCCGCATCATGCTGAGCTTGATCCGCCGGGTCAACCGTGGCGGTTAACAGGGCCGTCATCTTGTCCGTGAGATCCATTAGCACCTGAGCCGGCGAGGGCACCGGGTTTCCCGCTCCAGCAGCAGGGTTCTGAACAGGCTGTGCACCGGCCATAAAGACCCCAACCTGACTTGGTGGCTCAAACGGGTCCGGAATACTGTCACCGTCGGAATAACCCATGAGCCGGCCATCTTGAAGTTGATACAACGAGTCTGACTCATCGGTGGACGACTCGCCGTCAGAGCCGGCGGCCGTCTCATCACCAGATCCAGATCGATCAGAGAGTCCTCCATGGATACACCCCACAAAAGCATGCCTTAAGGCAGGCCGGGCCCGGGCGGGTCGTGCACGCTGAGCCGTCTCAACGAGATCGGCACAGAGACCCGGCTCAGGGCCCGGCTCACCAATCTTGCCAATGAAAACATGAATTCCGCCGAAGGGGACCCGGTACCCGTACTCAATTGAGCCGGCGTCGGGGCCCCAGTTTGCATCGTCGATGTAGAGCTTGCCGCGATGACTCTTGGTCATCCGGCCCACAGCGCATCCCTTGAGCCCTTCGAAGCTGCCCTTCAAGAACTCAAATCCACCGTGCGCTGGCCCCACGGTGGGCGCCAACTGTCGTGGAATTGTCACGGCAGATGTCCTCGAGCTAGGACTTAGTCGTGGAGCCATCGCAGCTAGGAAGCTTGAAGGGGTTAATGCGGGACAAGGAACACGAGGGTTTATACTGGTTCGGCCCCTTACGGTGAAGGTAAAAGCCTACGTCCAGTTTGAGGTGGTATTGATTAGGGTTACGATCACCAGGGAGCTAAACTGCTATTCCCGGCTCTCGATGAGATTGTTCTTGTCCCTAAACCGCTGCCGGGTCGTCCCTGTATATAGGGAGGCTGACGCCCAGCAGCTCTCAGAGTCCCGGCCGGCTCATAAGAGTGTCCGGCTCGGACTCTCAGCTATTCTTGCCTTGCACTACAAGTTCTACCATGATAATGATTGTAACTACGGGCCTTAAGCCATATCCGGGTCTTAAGCCCATCTCTGGCCCACCGTCTTCAAGCTTGGCGCCGGGCTTCTGGTAATGACCATTAGAGTAACCCGGCCCCTCCTGGCGGGTGACTCTAAGGTCTATATCCTCAACAAGATGGTAACATGATTGATGGCTGCAATCCATAGTTGATTGATAGTGCTGGCGAAAACAGTATCAAGAGAAGATGGCCGATCATTCGCTGAACTATTACTTCTGCTGTTGTTCTCCTTGATGGTGCTAAGCACAGAATAACCTCTGGCATTTCCACATCATGCAGTACCCAGACCACTCTAGGAAAGGTGGCCATCTTTCTAGAGAAGTATAGCTCTCCTTCTATTTGCGGATGACTCGCTTATACTTATGTCTGCTGATGAAAAGAATGCATTATGACTTCAGAACAATCCTTGATGAATATTGTACGAGCTCGGGTCAGATGGTGAGTGAAGAGAAATGTAGTATCTTTGTCAGTCCCAATACTGATGTTCATTCAAGGGTACAAGTGTGTAAATCTCTAAATATGATGACAGAGTCCTTAAATGACAAGTGCTTGGGCTTTTGCCTGCAATGGTGGGAGTGGACAATTTATTGATGGAGTTTGTGCAAGAGTTGCAAGAGTTTGTGCAATGATTCAAGGGTACAGTTCAGATTGTTTCCGCATCTTATTGATGGAGTTTGTGCAAGAGTTGCAGGGTGGAAGGAGAAATGCTATCAACAGGAGGAAAGTAATTGTTGCTTTAGAGTTGTGGATCAACCCATACGCGTGCTTGCAATGTCAGTGTTCAAAATCCCGAATAAACGCCGTTTTGTTGCGCTGGTCCCATGAGATCTTAGCACGATGATTTTCCAAACCCCGTGGTGAACGAATCGTTTCATGGGAGAAGTTCCCACGCAATCGATCACCGGCTATTGGTGTCCTAAAAGTATTCATTGGGTAGCATGGTGAAAACTATGTATCCCTAAGCTTATGGCTGCAATGGGATTTAGAGACCTAGAATATTTTAACCTGGCCATGTTAGACAAACAATGATGGGGATTGATGGAGGAACCAAACTCTTTGTGTGTTTCTGCTCTAAGTTCGAATATTCCTGGGAAGGAAATCTGCTTAATGCAAAAGCAAAGAAGGGTTAAGCAATGATGCGACAAGTATTATGGCAGGATTGGAAGCCTTTAAAAGATGATATGTTTGCCGGATAGGAGATGGATCCCAAGTGAACATATGGGAGGACAATTGGGTTATTTTGAGTCCAAATTTAATGGTGAGAACCCCCCGAGAAGGTCTAATGCTGAATAAAGTTTCAAATCTCATTAATCCAGAGATGAGTACATGGGGTGAGGAGTTGATTCACTCTGTATTTTGGCCAGTTCACGCAGAAGCTATACTATATCTATCCACCTTGGTCATCTCTAATGCTGGCCCATAAATCGGACACCGCATCCGCCGCGGACAGGGGGCAGTCCCCAAACACGGATGCGGAAGCCGGCCATCCAATGCTATCCGCATACATTTCAAAACAAGTTTAAACAAACCAGGCAAAATTTATCAAATAAGTCAGATTTCATTAAAGTTCGGACATAATCTACATAAAAGGTTGATATTTCGGTCGTTTAACTAAAACTAGAAAAAAAGCCTAAATCCTATACCGGATGACCACTTCGTACGCGTGGCCGCCCAACCTTGTTGCACTGTCTTCACCGTCTGTGCTGTCATCATCGTCGTTCCAGCGGCAAAAGGGCACCGGAGGGCTGCGACAGCCTTGACCAGCTGTTGTCGGCCGCTCGCGGAGGAGCCGCAAGGCCTCCTCCTGCACGGTGCGGAGGGCCGCTGCGGCTAATGCAGATGGCGCCTGCGGAGATTCGACGGCGGCCTTGCCCTTGCCAGGGTTGGCGGAGGAGTCGATAAGCGACCACTCCTCGCCGATCTTACTGAACTCACCGTCAAGGCGGCAGTGGCGCCTGGCGATCGTCTCTGCGGTGGTGACAGAGCGGTCAAGGGCCCGCTTTGCGGCGAGGTCTGGGTCGTTGCGGACCGGTTCCAGTGCCGCGTCGGACATGGCGAACGCGGATCGCGGATCGGTGGGCGATGTTGCGCCGGTTGTACCATGCATGTTGTCTCGCCACACGCTCCTCCTCGAACACGACGAACCTCTAACCCCGGGGACCTCCGTAACCGCCTCCTCTAAGGTAGTGGAGGATGCGTCCCCACGCCTTCGTGATCGCAGGCGGCAGCTTCTCCTTGACGGGGCGGCGATTGCGGCGGGCCGACGGCGTGGGCCCATCACGCTATGCGCCGGCGGTGACACGAGATCCTCCTTGACACGACATCCGTTCTGGCCGCTGTGATTACGCGGGGGGGGGGGGGGGCTCCTCCTTGATACAGCCTTCGATGTGGATGCCGTGGTTGCGCTGGGGGGGGTGGGGGGATGTTGTCTCCTGCTTGACCCGCCAGAGTGGGGACGCCACCTCTCGCTCCACGCGTGATGGTGTCGTGGACTAGGGGGTCCAAGCCCAGCCGGTCTAGCATATGGGCGGGACCGCCATCCCATCGAGGTGGAGAGACTTCAAAGGATTCAATCTGCCTCGGCCAAAGACTTGGCGTGTACTTCAAGTATGTCTGTTAGATTCAGCATGTAATCCCTAGATGGCAACCGACCATGTGTTGTTGGGGAGGTGCAATTGCTTGTCTACTACTAGAAATACAACTGCAAGTGTCGCAAAATACAAAACAAGATAAGGCATGACTGTAGCGCCCAAGATGCGATTCTATTCCAATCATGTGATGAATTCATGATTGGGGCACAACCGCATTTCGAGCGCATAGGAAGGTGGATATCATTACAACATACCATGTACTGAATAGATGAGAATACAAGATAAAGGCTTACACTCGCCACAAGCTACAGCATGAATACATGAATACATCAATACATAGCAATCATCATACAAAAGATCAGAATCTGACTACGGATGAAATCAGACGAAAAGGAACGACATCCACCCTCCTAATCCCAGGCTCCCGACCGGAACCTATCCCTTGATCGAAGAAGAAGCAGAACTCCAAAACAAGCAAACATCGCTCTCATGGCATAACATCGCTTAACCTGCACCTGCAACTATTGTTGTAGTAATCTGTGAGCCACGAGGACTCAACAATCCCATTACCATGGATATCAAGACTAGCAAAGCTTAATGGGTATGGAAGGGATAAGTGGTGAGACTGCAGCAAGCACTAAGCATTGTATGGTGACTAACTTACGAGTACAAGAATAAGATGAGAAACTACCCAAACGGTCGCAAACTAGTAATGATCAAGAAGTGATCCTGAACTACTTACGATTCAAACATAACCCCACCGTGTTCTCTTCTTGACTCACTCGAAAAGAGACAGTCACGGTTACGCACGTGGTTGGTGTATTTTATTTCGGATCAGGTGTCAAGTTCTCTACAACTGGATATTAAAAATTCCCATCTGCCACATAACTGTGGGCATGGCTCTCGAAAGTTTAAACCCTGCAGGGGTGTCCCAACTTAGCCCATGATAATCTCTCACGATCCGCGGAGACAATCCTCCATCTCGGGACACCCCGAGTAACCTCGGAATCCCGGTGCACAAGCTCTTCGAAGAAAGGAAAACTATCCCAAGGAGATCTCCCGGTGAGTCAGATCCGTGTCCAGAGCCACGCACTCTCTATCTACGGACTCATCCGTCTATGCAAAGTGGATGATAGCCAAATACCATCGAGTTGCCCCGAGGGGGCACCGCCGACTGCTAGATAGGTGGGCGAACACTCGGGTGCTAGCCGGTCCCTATGCAAGTTTTAGTTGTTATTAGGCAAATGGTAAAACCAATGTTGGATCTCCTCGGGAAAGCTTAACTTTAGACGAAGAAACAAGGGGGGCCCATAAACTCCGACCGCGTTAGGAACGCAAAATTCAAGGAACATAACACCGGTATGACGGAAACTAGGGCGGCAAGAGTGGAAGAAAACACCAGCAAAAAGGCAAAGCCTTCCACCCTTTACCAAGTATATAGATGCATTAATTAAATAAGAGATATTATGATATCCCATGATATCCATGTCCCAACATGGAACAACCTGCAACTGCATCTGCAACTAGCAACACTATAAGAGGGGCTGAGCAAGCGGTAACATAGCCAAACAACAATTTGCTAGGATGGTGGAAAAAGTTAGAGGCTATCATGGCAATTGGGAGGCTTGATAAACAAGTGGTAGGTAGCGCGACATAGCTATAGCATCGAGACAACTAGCGAAGCAAAGATAGTAGTGGTATCCAGGATAATGATCATCTTGCCTGAAATCCCGCTAGGAAGAAGACCGAATCCATGAAGAAGACGAACGGGCGGACTCAAACGAATCCTCACAACCGCAACGTAACCGGAACTATCATGGAGAAGCGCAACCGGAAAGAAGCAAACAACATGGTAAACAACCAAGCATAATCATGGCATGATGCACAAACAAGTATGATGCATGTCCGGTTTAATGAGGCATGGCATGGCAAGAGTGCAACAAAGGAAACTGCAAATTAAGTGGAGCTCAATATGCAACGAGTTGCATATTGACGAAACACCACATTCAAGTATTTAGTTAACTCCCGTTTATGTACTCAACAATATTAAATGTTGGTTAACATGGCAAGAGGTGAAGCATAAGTAAACTAACTATTTAGGCAAGTTTAAGTGGGCCGGAAACAACAAACAACAATTCCGGTAAAACCCCACATGTTATTTAGCAATTTAATGCAAACAACAATTTTTAACATTTTAAATGTTGTTATCATGATGCACATGACATATACCAGTTTTATGCAATTTTATGAAAATGCTGACATGAGCATGTTATGAAGCATTTGGTCACCATGGCAGAACGAAAGGGGTGCCACGGCAACGACAATGGAAATGGTGCCATGGCAACATTCCGATGATCCGACAACTCGTCGAGATGTCGGTGCAAAAGAAAGTGTGACGTGAGCGAGTCATGCAAGGATGGTGGGGTGCTCCCAGTTACCGGGTTCCCACGTGACGATGGCTCGAAATCGGGTAACGCGCAAGTTATAATACATGCACGGCAAACAACGGATACATGCAACCAACTCATACACACATCACATGCATACGGTCCACGGCTGGTTGTCTCGGTGTTATACCTTCGAAGCGTGCATTTTTGGGGCGCTTTGAGTCATAGTGGAAGTAGTGGTACACGGGGCGTCGGTAGAGGTACACTTTTTGAAGTGGAACTTGACGAATCCTAGGGTCACCAGTTACTTGGCGGTCTTGGTCTTGTATTGTAGTCGCACTTGACGTTTTGGTTCATGGGTCTTCGGTGACGGTAGTCGTTCTAGGCATCGGGCGTCGAGGTACTTGGCGTCCTTGGCGATTCCAAAGACGAGGTAGAGGTACACATTTTCGTAGATGTTCGGGGTCGTCGGTAGTTGTACACAGTCGTTGTTGGACTTGACGGATCCGAGGTCTCCGGGCATAGTGGTACTTGGCGTAATCCGAGAAGGTCTTGGCGATACAACGATCGTAGAGGTACTTGGCGATGTTTCCATGAAGCACAAAACGAAGCACCCGCAAATAGAGGCAACCAGTGCCACGGTGCTCTGGACGACAGTCGATGCACTTGTGGCCAAACAGAGGATGAAACAGGGGCATCTAGGAGAAGCATGAAGTGGCCTGCGAGGTCGGCCGTGGTGATGGTGGTGGAATAGGTTGAGGAGGGTCATGGAAACTGCGGCAAGCAAGCATGGAGGCGTTGCACGGGGGCGCAGCCGGCGCGGTAGCAGAGACGGAGCAGGGGAACCAACGAAGCAGCAGAGGGAAGGTGGGAGCAGAGGAGCGGCCGAGCCAACGGCTGGGAACTTCGAGGGGCCCTAGCAGGGAGGTAGTGGAGGTCACCGGCGCATGCGTCTGGCGGGTTTGGGAACTGGGATGACGAGCTCGAGGCGACGCTGGGAGGACGGCGGTGCGGTCGTAGGAGGCGGATCCGGAGCGGGAGGTCGCCGATGAGGAACTGGACGGGGGGCGGTCTGATGATATGTTGCAGGGCGGTGGGGCACCTCGAGGTGGCCAACGGTGCCGAACGCGCGGATCCAGGCGGCAGCGGACGAGATCCGGCGACGTGCGGCTCTGGCTACTCGATGCAGGACGCGGCAGGGACCGATGCAGGTCGTGACGACGACATCGGCACGGGACTTGGCGTGCGGCAGTGGCGGAACATGGCAACAGGGCGGCGGGGTCGGACGAGGAGCACGGGCAGGAGGGGATCGGGACGAGGGCGCAGCGCGTGTGTGCAGCGGCGGCGCTAGAGGAGGGATCGAGGGAGAGAAGTGGGATCGAGGGAGAGAAGTGGGATCGAGGAGGCTGGCTAGGGTTATAGGGTTGGAGGTCAAGGAAATAAGCCCTAGAGGCAATAATAAAGTTGTTAGTTTATATTTCCTTATTCATGATAAAGGTTTATTATTCATGCTAGAATTGTATTGACTGGAAACCTAAATACATGTGTGAATATATAAACAAATACTTTGTCCCTAGTGAGCCTCTACTTGACTAGCTCGTTGATCAAAGATGGTTAAGGTTTCCTAACCATGGACATGAGTTGTCTTTGATAACGGGATCACATCATAAGAAGAATGATGTGATGGACAAGACCCATCCATTAGCTTAGCATAATGACCGTTCAGTTTATTGCTACTGCTTTCATGTATGTCAAATACATATTCCTTTGACTATGAGATCATGCAACTCCCGGATACCGCAGGAATGCCTTGTGTGCTATCAAACGTCACAATGTAACTGGGTGACTATAAAGATGCTCTACAGGTATCTCCGAACGTGTCTTGTTGGGTTGGCGTGAATCGAGATTATGATTTGTCACTCCGAGTATCGGAGAGGTATCTCTGGGCCCTCTCGGTAATGCACATCATAAGAAGCCTTGCAAGCAAAGTGACTAATGAGTTAGTTATAGGATGATGTATTACGGAACGAGTAAAGAGACTTCACTACTGCAGGATGCTGCTAACGCGACACTACGATGAGAGACCCTTCGAGAAACTGTGTGCGATGCAATAATCACAAACGGTGCTGTATGAAAACCGTCAAAAAAGGTGCAAAACATTTGCGATGGAGGATGCACCAAACACGGTTCAGATTTTAGTTGCATGTGTGATGCAGGGCATACAGTTCAATTCAATCAACCGTTTGCGATGAGGAGGAACAAAAGAAACAGGCAGACAGATGAAGGTGTGTGCGATGTACAACATACGGTTCACTCGGATGAACTGTTTGTGATTTGGCAACACAAAAGAAACGGTCAGCAAGATCAAAGGTGTGTGCGATATACGGTATGCGGTTCACTCGGATGAACTGTTTGCGTTGAGACATGAGAACAGAAACGGTTCAAATGAACAAGATGTGTGTGATACGAGGCAAACAGGTTTGTAATCAGAAACGTGTGCGAAGACCGATAAAACACAGACGATTACTGCTAACAAGCCGTGTGTGTTGTGAGCAAACGATTGCTGGTATACAATTGTGAGTGATTGATGAAAACATCACCGACGAGTTCCATTGTTTAGTCCGTGTGCGATGTGATTTTCTTTGTCCGCACACCATCTACGCTCTGTCTACAGAGCATCAACATATATACTTAAAAAGAGAGCATTGCATAACCAAATTAAGCATACAATTACACAAGTGACTACACACATAACATTTGCACACACCAAAGTAAGCAATTACATGCATACTAAAGTAGGAGAAACGAGGATCTAATCATCTACTTATTGTTGCGACGATGCTTGCCATTGCTCTGCTTCCGGCTGGATCCCTGGCCGTTTTGGGGAAGGAGGCACTTCCTCATGTCAACGATCCGCCTGTACATGTCGTAGCACATGTACGCCTCCTTGGCCGCGTACACGATGTGAGCTTTCTCGAGTTTCTCCATCCAGGCCGAGTGCCAGGCACACTTGTCCTTGTTGCACGAATCCTTCATGTCTCTGTAATAGGGGTCGATGATGGCCTCGGCGAGGTGAACCCGTGAATCCTTCTCATGCTCCTTACTGCCCCAGATCTTGTATTGGCCCTGGATGTCGACAAGATTCTGGCAGGCGATGCCCGAACTCTTGAGCGCCTTTACATCGTTGGTGATGTCAACCGTAGCGAACATGTAGTGGGGGCTGTTGACAAACTTGGCGAAACGCTCGCAAGGCCTTGTGGCCGGGCAGTAGTGGTAGACGAGGACGTGGTGGCACACGCACATCTGGGCGACGGCGACCTTGGGACGAGACCCGGCACGAGCGCGGGTGTACTCGAGGTCGAACCCGACCACCTTGTACTTCTCCTCGGCAAGCAACAACTCCATGATGTGGATGGAGTGCTCCACCCAGACCGGATCGTTGGTGTACACTACCGAGAGGTCCATGAACCTTCTGTGGATGTCCACCACGGCACGCATGGTGAACTGTTGCTCGTCGTCGGCAGCCGCTCAGAGCGCCATTGGAGCCACGCAGGATACCCTCTAAGAATTTCTCGTGGTGGGTATGCTTCTTGCAATGGTGGGGCGCGATCGAAAGGTTGAAGAGACACAAGGGTAGGTTAAATGGCCACTGTAATAAATGGGGGCCGACCGGCCTGTAATCGTCACGTCTTGTCACGGCGTTCATAGCGGAGGATTCCAGAATCCAGTGCACGCTTGACAACACCGCACCCCAGGCGTGGGCTCGAAGAGGCGCCAAATGTATCGTTGGTGAGCCTGTTCCCGCGCTACCGCGTTGTTTACCGCGCAAGCTTCCCGCCCGGCTAGTTTGGCCATGCGTCGGCTAGAAGAGGGACAAATCGTGGGCGTTTATTGGCAAAAAGCTTTGTAAAAACAAAGTGTGTGGAATGACTTCGGTCATAAGTTTACCCTTGGGTGATGAGGTCAAAGTTACACAAAAGGGTGATGATGGACACTCGAGTGCGATAATTAATTCTGCGCTCTACAGTGCACACGGTGAAAGAAACCAACTATGTGCAATAATGTCGAAGATCGCAGTCGAGTTAGCTATACAGACTGTGTGCTGTGAGATCGACAAGGTAAACTGATTCAAGAATGGTTAATAAAATCTAAGACCATTGCATATTAAGGTCAAAATAGTGCTAGCAATATACGAGTCTCATACGATGCCATTTCAACGATTGTACCACAAAAGCTTGAAATGTTACAAGGTTCAAATTCCATAGTTATATGGCTCAAATTCGAAGATTACAAGGTTCAAACTGATATTAGAAATGAAATTCGGCTCATCAGCTGCAAACGCTCGCGCTGATGCGCTGAACATGGATATCAGAGAGGTTCAAACTAATATCACCGCTTCTAAGTCTGGCTTCGAAACCTCACAATTTTTGCAAAGGGGTCAGCCACTGAGAAGTCATGTATGGGGTTGACCCGATGAATTCCGATTACTCTATCATCTGAAGTTCCAAAATAAAATTCAACATTTTTGGAGCCTACTCCATTCTGCCGCAGGCGCCGGCGCTGATCAACAGACCATTCATTTTTGCGAAATAAATGTAGGGCAAACCTCATTTCCTTCAGCACCCCTGCTCCGAGAACAAAGAACCCGGCGAATATAATCTCCGGTAAGGTCCCTCGGTAGGAGTTCAAAGTAATTTCTGAGAGATGCAGATCTAGGCATTCGACGTGATTGTTATATTGTATCACATTATCCACCACTGGGCCTAATCTTATCTGCAAAACAAGAACACGTGTTAGTGCCTACATGCAGTTTTGAACATTACTACAGGCCTAGCTATTTGGTTTGCAGGATTTGTAAAATGCACTAACATGCCATCTTTGATCTGACATGATTAACATGGGCATTTGATAACATTCTAGAAAAATGTAGCCTTCTTCACAAGAGGTTGGAGTGGATGAAAAGTTCCCTAAGAAAACTAGTACAGATGAATCCAAAGGAGAAATGCTTATTGATTGTAACCATATGGATCAAGCAACCAATATGGGGGGGGGCATGTATGTACTGAAATCCTCCAAAAGAACCTTCAGAAATCGTAGTACATTGTCATTGTAAACTTGGAAAAAGGTGTCACAAATTGAAATCCCTTATGGTTAACATTTAACAGGAAAGGAACACCACCTCGATATATAGCTTCTCTAGGCACGGAAAGCATCTCAGGAAACTGACAACTTGCTCCAGGCTGGGCCCGATAGATTCTAGTGCCAAGACCTTCACTGTGCGCAGTTTCAGGGTCAAGCTTGTCGGAATCATTTTCTGAATGACAGACGAACAAACATCTTCAAAATTAGAAATAATGTTAATTTGTAGAAGGAGAGGTAGAAGGCGGCTGTTGTACCTAAACGGGTGTGGATCCAATAACAAGTTCGGAGTATTTGTCAGACGAGTAGCCCACCACTGTCAATTTTGGCGCAGAAATGACATTGATTCTTGTTGGACCTTCTTGATCAACTACAAGTAATCTCTCAAGTGCAGGTGTGTCCTGGATGACCATACCGTGGTCCACCTCTTGTGATGTCTTCCTGCCGCACCAGCAACACACATAAATAGTCCGGAGAGTCATGGAGGTGATGTGGAAGGTACTCAACCCATTCATCGCCTGAAGACGAAGGTACTCGAGTGCAGTACAACCACGGAGCAGGCGCTCCATGTCACCCTTTGAGAGGCAGACGACGACGAGCTCGAGGTGCTTCAGTCATGGTAGAATAAGAGCGGGCGCGTCATTAAGGGGCGGGAAATGGCAGTTCCTGAACTTGGCGACGCGCAACGTGGGCGCGAGGCGGAGTGCGGACGTTGGGAGCGACCGCATATGCCCATCATCAAAAGTGAGCTCCTCGAGCTGATCTAGGGCGGGGGATCGGAACCAGTCGTCAAGCTTGGCTCGGTCCTTGCCGTTGGAACGGAACTTGCCCATTCTAAGGCCTTTGGTTGGGCCAAGGTGACTACCGAGGATCTTGGAGAACGCATCCAAGCTTTTGCGATAGCCGTGGCAGAGCTCGTGGGTGTCGATGAGGTCAAGAGGGCTGGAGTTCCATAGGGGGCGCCACCGCCGGGAAAGGAGGGTTGTCCGCGCCCCATATTTGATTGGGAGAAGGGAGATGATGACTCTCAACATATCATCGGGGAGGCTGCTGATTAAGTCTAGGCCTGCTGGAGTCGCTTGCGGTTCTAGCTCGCCCCGCCTCCGCTTGTTGGCAGCCCCGTTCTCCACCTCCGGAGTCTCCTTGTCAGCGGCGCTTTCTGATAGAAATGGGAGTACCGGGAATATTTAGTTAAAACAGGGTAATAGAAAAGTGTATCGGTAACTAGAAGTTAGGTAGGAATATATTAAGATAAGGGAATAACAATTGGTTGCTTAAATACTACACAATTCATTTGACATTGCTGGGTAAGTCAACATATGTAGATAGTTGAAAAGAAAACTTACTTCGAACAAAGTCTGGACGGGTGATTTTGTCGGGGAAGTTAGCATATATCTCATGACCAGGCCCTTCTATGTGCAGTGCAATTTTAGTGCCAGCTTTCAGTACATAAAACTTTGCAATTTCATTCCAAAAGCCAGTGCCAAAATAGGAGTCACCACGTTCATCAAGTCTTACAGTAGCAACGATTGTAAATCCATGGTTTGTGTGCAGTATGAAATTCGTGGAGCCTTGATGTATGTAAAGGGAAAAATTGTGCACTACATAATCTGTTGCATAGCGAGGGATGTCCTGCAGAAAATGGTAGGATTGTTAAAGAAAATATGGTAACATGCAAATATGGGCCCAAATTGGAAGAACTGTTCAGTAGTTGAAATCGAAGGACAAAAGTCTATAATTAAACAGATAGGGTAAACATGATGTCATGGAAATATGAGAGTAATCGAAAGAACAATACATCATTAATTTGCCTAATATATAAAGAAGAGGGGAAAAAAATCCCCTTTGACGTATATGGTGCATGTGGCACCTTTTATCCAAATGTAGCAATATTTAGAATATGTTCGGGAAAGTAGGCCATGCCAACCAATTTAGGGTGAGATTGAACATACCGCGCGCGTCCTCAAGTTATCTGGTACGATGAGATGGAATCTCTGGCGGCGGTCGCCAAGTCCTGAAGTGTCGGCGCACTGTACATTCTATGAATGAAAGAAAACCCTCAAATCAGCTCAAATAAAAATGAATTCACGGCGATTTCCGCCGGGTGATTAAAGGAGGCAGATGAACTGGGATAAGAGATGAGATAATATCTCGTTAAATTAGTTACCATGTCGTCCATGAGAAAGAACACTTAGTACGGCAGATTCCCCAACCGAGTGAAGCTGGGTCGATCGCGAGCAGCGTCGAGAAAGTCGATGGCGATAGGCGGCGGCAAGTGGAAGTGGCGACATGCGGTGGGCTTTGCCGGCAGCCTGCGGCGGCGGCAGGCATCGAGCTAAGTGTTTACCGCCGCGATAGGCGGTGCCATGGTATAGACGCGGAGGAGCTTGTGCAGGTGTGAATGGGGAACGTACCGGAGGGGCCGAGGGGGTGGCGGGCGGGGTGAGGGTTTTTGTGTCGTGGGGATGGTGAGGGTTTCTTTTTTTTTGAATTGGGGGGTGAGGGTTTTCTGTCCCACAAAGAATTTTGGGGGCGACGGTTTGCTAGAGCGAACCATGTGTGATTGACACAACGGGCAAAATGATAGTCATTGCGCACGGTTCCAATTTTGGGAACCATGTGTGATTGACGTACTACCTCCGTCCTGGTTTATTGGTCCCCCGTTGTGATTTTTACCAAAATTTGGCGAAATATTTAACATACTCAGACATAGATAATAAGCGTACACGTACATAAGCATAGTTTAACCATCATTAAGCATACTCAAGCGTACATAGTTCGATCCATCCCACATCTCATCTCACATGCGGCCGGCACGATCCTGAAGCTTCTCCAGGTACTCGGTGTACGCGTCGTGCGCCACCCTGCGAGAATACTTCTGCTTGAAGGAGCCAACGGCCCGTCCTCTTGCATGCGCCAGAACACTTAGATACGCGTCATGAATCTTGTGGTTGCAAAATGGGCATCCATAGCCGTCGTTCCAGGTCCTAATACGCCTGTTATGCATTCCCGCATAAAGCTCCCTTAGGATTCGCCTCTTGTACCTCCTCTGGGCATCTTCATCCTCGTTGTCCACATCGTCAGACAGCACCTATACATATAGTAAAACAAATTTGGCATCAAATCACTGATTACATGCCGTGAAGTAGGATTAGGAATTTATGGCTATTTATTTATACATATTCAGAGATTATGGTACAATTTTTAAGCACAGTCGTCTATGTATAGACCAATCTTGAAGAAAATAATGGCACAAACATATGTAGGTCATTCAAAATCAATTGTCAAGTCCTGGCTAGGAATTATTAGCACGAACACTAACCCTAATTGGATTACTAGCAGAAATCATTTGCATAGATGAAACAACTAATCACTTATCACCTGTACCATTCAAACAATCAATAAACTACATGGATCTAACGAAACTTACTTAGATTTCATGGATTGAGAGAACATAACCACAGGATTTCTATTCCAAAAAGGGGGAGGCAGGAATAACCAGAGAAACCCTATGATCTATTTGGCACATAAATGGGTATAGATGACTATCCAGCTATCCGTCGTCGTCGGAGTCGTCGCCGGAGTGGTCGTCGGAGTCGGTGTGGAACTCCACCTCCGGCTGTGGAAGCTCGACGCCGTCGACGACGTCAGGGTGCAGCGATAACTCGCCGGCGGTGACGGCAACCTCTGTCTCCATCTCTACGCTGTGCTCCGGTGCTTTAGCAGCCCCGGCGCCGCCACTCCCTCTGATGGGGCGCTTCGGCGGCATCCTCATACATTGACGGCTTTGAGGACTGAGAGCGGCGTCGAGGATGCAAGCGGAGAGAGAGGATGTAACATCCCAAATTTTCAATTTGGTATGTTATACATAGATCATCATTGCATATCATGTTTTATTGCATTTTGACAAATCCTCGATAAGTCCTAAGCAACTCAAGGACCTTCGGAGAGAGTTGGGGATTTTCTTAAAATTTCATATTTGATTTTTATCATATAATAAGACGAGGATTTTGGTTTTAATTATTTTCCCTCCGGAAAAATATTTCATGTTAAAATAAACGAGAGGAGAAAATATGACTTCTCCAAAACAATTGAAATACTGGAGGAAAAATGTTAAAATCATTTATTGGTATTTATTTGGATTTTATTTGCAATTTTCATTGCATTAAAAATATTGCACGTTTTCAAAATATTTATTTTGATTTAAAAAAAATGTTCACCCTATTCTAGAATTTCTAACTAGACGGGGAAAATTTATTTCATATTTTTCTGATTTTTATTTATTTTTCTGTGAATTATTTTCCGCGGAACTGTTTAAAAAAAAATGCGCGACGCCCGCTGGGCCGAAGCCCAGCCGAGCGCCGGCCCGCCCGCGCCTCTCTCCTTCCTCCGCACGGGAGCACCGCCGCCGCCCTTGCCGAGTTCGGCCGCCGCACGCCTCCCGTTCGCCCGACCCCTCCCCCAAGCCACCCCTCGCCCCCCCTTATATACCCCCCTCTCCTTTTTCCTCTCACCGCCGCCGCCGGAGTAGCCCTGCCGCCGCCCGCATCTCGCCTCGCCGCCGCTGCCGTTTGCCTCGCCGTTGCCGCCGCCGGGAGCCGCCGAAGCCGCCGCCCCCCCTCGTCGCCGCCCCCCCCCCGAGCCCCGCACCCCGCCGCCCGAGCCCCGCCCCCGCCGGAGCCCTCGCAGGAGTCGCCCGACGAGGTACTGCCCGCCGCCGTTGACCTTTGCCGGTTTTCGTTTAAAAAAACCCCTTCGTTTAAAAAAAACCCTAGATCGGTTTTTTTCGGTTTTATTATTTTGCGAGCGTTCACCGAACCGTTCGTTTTAACGAACGCGTTCGTCGGTTTTTCTCTGTTAACGAACGTCCGTTATTTAACCGTTCGTCCGTTTTTCTTTTTCGTCGGATTTTCTCGTTATTTTCTCAGATTCGATCTCTGATCAAATCTTCGAATCTGTTTAACTTCTCGCTCGTTTATCGGAATCAGGTGATTCAAGCGCCTAGAGTTTCGTCTCGAAATTCTCTTTCCGTTTAACCTACTCAAACAAGTTTTTGCTACAGTAAAATTTGACCTAGATCCAGATTAGCAAACGAAGTTTCTTTCTTTCGCCGTTTGACTTTCGTTACTTCTTTCGAATTGATTCTTTTTGCAAACCGGAGTTCTTAAGTTGAACTTTCTGGTTGGATCTTTCATTCCAGTTTTACCTGTGCATTAGATGAGTACTGATTGTATGCTTGTTTGTTTGTGATAGAGTACCCGGAGTGTGCCGCTTGTTACTTCGACTCGTTAGCTTTTGCGGATCATCAGCAAGGCAAGTAACACTTTGATCATACCCCGTTCATACCCAGTTCTATTGCATTAGATCTGTTTCCCTCAAACATTGCATGTTTAGGATCTAATTAAATTGTGGGAACTGGGAAGTAGTTGAGGTAGTACCTATTGCCCTGTTTACTATCAAACCCTTGGGAGTTACTTCTACGTTGCTTTTATTATTGCCATGCTATGCTCGTAGACGTGGATTGGGTTTGAGTGATATTCATGACATATGTGAGATGTTTATTAATGGTTCAACTTAAGGTGGCAACTAAAACTCACATCTGGGTGGATTGAGGCACCTGGAGAACCCAGTGTTGTCTGTATGTATAAGGTCCGCCACCCAGGCTCAAAGGGATCATAAGATTATTCATGCTAGAAACTTCCGTGTGCAGCCACAAGCTATTATGGGCTCTAGCATAGCTGAGTAGGTTACAGGATCTCTTGAAGAGGTGGACTAGCAGATGTAGGGGAAAGTAGGTGTACCGGTCCATCCAGAGTAGAGAGTGATTGTTTCTGAAAGACTGTGTCTCGGTCATCCGTTTCTCAAACATCATGTAGTGCGAGAATCAAGCGGAGGCGATCGAGTCTTGTGGGGAAAAGTGCGCAAACCTCTGCAGAGTGTAAAAACTAATCATGATTAGCCGTGTCCCCGGTTATGGACAACTTGAGTATCTAGTACCTGGATTATCATTTGAATCTCATCACCGTGATACTTATAATTAATTTTGTTGGGTTAATGATGATACTTAATTGGGATTGAGTTGGAGGTACCTTCTCAATGTTTCAACCACCATGATAGTTAAATAAAATTTATTCCTTTGTAGTAGGATAAATTTGGCTTTTCGCAAAAACTGTAACCATAGAGCTTTCCACCAGCCATATATGCATATAGTATAGCATTATCATTGTTCATTATTCTCTATGTGTTACATTGCCAGCATATTCTATGTGCTGACCCGTTTTCGGGCTGCAACGTTTCATGTTGCAGACTTTTCAGACGACGAGTAAGGTGCCTTAGGTCGTGGTCTTATACTCAGTGATGCCGCTGGAGTTGATGGACTCACTTATCTTCCAAGTCTTCCGCTGTTATCGTTATTAGATGGCCTTAAGCCATGTTTATCATACTAAACTCTTCGGAGTTATTCGATGTAATAAGTGTGTGATTGCTACTCTGTTATAAATCCTCTATTTGTACTGTGCGTGTCAGCATTACTGATCCAGGGATGACACTGGTGCACAGCAGCACAGGCCATTTGAGGTCTGGTCGCTACAAAGTTGGTATCAGAGCACACGCTGACTATAGGACAGGACCACTAAGCTTAAGCCCTAGAAAGCTTCTCTCTTCTCATTTCTGACCCCTCTCCACTTTCTACTCTTTTAGGAATGGCGAATGCAAGGAGCAAGTTCATGCAACCAGATGAAGACACGTCGTTTGGTCGACACTTGAAGGAAGTCACTAAGTACTTGAACATAGGAATACCAAGCGTCACCGGAACCTACAACGCCACATTACCTGAAGAGGAGAGCTGGAAGATTCAAGTTATCATCCCAGGAAGGACGTTTGTGCCAATTACGGAACCCATGAGATTGGTTTTCGAAGCACCAACTTGGAGTTTAGGGAAGAGCATGGCCGCACACATCGCCATGGGACGCATTGGAGAAGTCTATCACCAGGAGCTTAAGGATACAATTTACCAAATTTGTGGACGTCGAGACGCTCAATGGGAGATGATCAAGACCAAGAAGGATGGATCAATTGCAGCTTTCATCCAGGAGCAGAACCAACATATTCGTCGCCAAGAGAACCAGATGTGCACGGACAAGGAAGAACTGAAGAAGGCATTAACGAAGATCAAGGAACTCCAAGAAGAACTCAAGGCTACACGCGAAGATTACTTGGAGGAAATCAACGCACTAGTAGGGAAGATTGACGACCTGGAGGATAAGATTGGAGCATTCGTGGGAAATCCAGTGCCAAAAGCAGAAGTCGATGAATGCACCTGTCCGGATAACTACATCATCATCGACGACACCGACTCGGAACCAAGTGAAGACGAATGGATTGATGAAGCTGGAGCAGACATCATGGAGTCTTCAACGGATCAGAATTTCTAGTAGACCACCATATCAGTAGTAGTTTTCCCCCATTTAATAGTATAGTTCAAGCACTTTGTAACGCTAGTTAGATCGATTGCTTTGCCTTGTTTGGATTGATTGAGTGATATTGATTGAATTTGTCTCATGAGCATAAGGGTAGTGTTTTCTCTCTAGACCTCATTCTATTCTTAACTCTCATCTTTTCTAAACCTATCAGATGCCTCCGAGACGCGACACCGGATTTGTTTTTCCGCCAGAGATCACCCAGTTGATTCAGCAACAGAATGCCCTGATGCAAGTGTTAGTTCAGAACCAAGGCAACAACAACAACAACCCACCGCCACCACCACCTGTTGATCACTTAGCCCGTTTCTTCAGGCTAAACCGCCGGTGTTTTCCAGTAGCACCAAGCCGATTGTTGCAGATGATTGGCTCCGCAAAGTTGGAAGGGAGTTGACCACTGCAGGATGCACAGATGCGGAAAGAGTGCGTTTTGCCGCACATCAGCTTGATGGACCCGCAGCATCATGGTGGGAGAATTATATAGCCACGCACCCTATTGACACTGTCACATGGGACCAGTTTCAGCAAGCCTTCCGTACAGCTCATGTTTCAGCAGGAGCTATGGCTATGAAGAAGCGTGAGTTTCGCAACCTACGCCAAGGAGGACGCACCGTAGGCCAGTATGTGGAGGATTTCAGTAAGTTAGCACGTTATGCACCAGATGACGTTGCTACAGACGCAGCCAAGCAGGAGAAATTCTTGGAAGGACTGAATGATGAACTGAGTATGCAGTTGATGGTAGCAACCTTCAACAACTACCAGGAGCTGGTAGATAGAGCTCTCATGATTGAAGGGAAGCAACAGCAGATTGAAAACCGTAAGAGGAAGTATGGACAAGGGAAGTACAATTCTGGAGCCCAGCAGAAGCCACGTTTTACCCCGAAGCCGGGAGGACAGTTTCAGCATACCCATGGAGGAGGTAGTTCGCACAACCATAATGGCTCCAAGAGTGGTAATGGGAATGGAGGAGGAAACGGACAGAACCGCACCAACCCATCTACCCCAACCAAGAGGGATCTAAGTCACATTACTTGTTTCAAGTGCCAGAAGACGGGACATTATGCAACTGATTGTCCTGAAGCCCAAAATGGAAATGGCAATGGAAGCTCTGGGAAGAAGCCGAACCCGTTCAACAAAGGACATGTGAACCACGTGAGCGTGGAGGAGGTTGAAGCTCAGCCTGATGCAGTAATAGGTAAGTTTTTGGTTAAGTCATTTACTGCAACCGTTCTTTTCGATACTGGTGCATCGCATTCATACATATCAAGGGGATTCGTAAACAAGTTTAAGATGTCCACCCAAGTTCTCAAAAGCCCCATGTTAGTAACCTCGCCAGGAGCAGAGTATATGGCCACCCAAGGATGTTTTCAGATACCGTTGGCCATTGGTAGGCATGTTTTCCCCTCAGACCTCATTGTTTTGGAATCGCAAGGTTTGGATGTGATTTTGGGAATGGATTGGCTATCGTTGTATGGAGGAAACATCGATTGTGCCAGCAAGACGATTTTGCTTACCACCCCGGAAGGAAAAAGGATCAAGTATGTATCCCGGCATATGCCGAAGAGGACTCAAGTAAATTCCTTATCAGGAGTTGTACAGGAGGAAGTACCAGTGGTGAAGGATTATCCGAATGTATTTCCAGAAGAGTTGCCAGGCATGCCACCAGATAGAGACATTGAGTTTTTGATTGAACTTTTGCCAGGCACAGGGCCAATATCTAAGAGACCGTACAGGATGCCCGCAAAGGATTTGGAAGAAATTAAGAAGCAGATCAAGGAGTTACTGGATAAAGGCTATATTCGCCCAAGTTCGTCACCTTGGGGATCACCAGTACTTCTAGTGGAGAAGAAAGATGGATCGCTGAGGATGGTTGTTGATTACCGAGGATTGAATGAAGTGACCATCAAAAACAAGTACCCACTGCCGATGATCAATGATTTGCTTGACCGCTTACAAGGAGCTAAAGTATTTTCCAAGATCGATCTACGATCAGGATACCATCAGTTAAAGATTCGAGAGCAGGATATACCTAAGACGGCATTTACCACCAGATATGGATTGTATGAGTATACCGTTATGTCATTTGGACTGACTAACGCACCTGCCTATTTCATGAATCTGATGAACAAAGTGTTTATGGAGTTTTTGGATAAGTTCGTCGTGGTGTTCATAGATGATATTTTAATCTTTTCCAAGGATGAAGAAGAGCATGAGGAGCATTTACGATTGGTACTTGAGAAGCTCAGAGAACATCAGTTATATGCCAAGTTCAGCAAATGTGAGTTTTGGCTGAAGGAAGTTGGATTCCTTGGACATGTCATTTCTGGAGAAGGAATAGCAGTAGACCCTGCCAAGGTTGACACAGTGACAAGTTGGGAATCACCCGCGACAGTTGGAGAAATCCGGAGTTTTCTTGGACTTGCAGGATACTACCGGAGATTCATCGAGAATTTCTCAAAGATTGCCAAGCCCATGATTGAGCTATTGAAGAAGGACACCAAATTCAATTGGACTGAGGAATGTGAAGCTAGTTTCCAAGAGCTGAAGAAACGGTTGGTTACATCACCAGTGTTGATTCTGCCAGATCAACGCAAGGACTATGAAGTTTATTGCGACGCTTCTCGTCGAGGACTTGGAGCAGTGCTTATGCAGGAAGGAAGAGTTGTGTCGTATGCTTCACGACAACTTAAACCCCATGAGAAGAATTATGCTACGCATGATTTGGAATTAGCAGCCGTGGTGCATGCATTGAAGACATGGAGACATTTTCTCATCGGGAACCATTGTGAAGTGTACACGGATCACAAGAGTTTGAAGTACAATTTCACGCAGAAGGAGTTAAATCTCAGACAGAGGAGATGGTTGGAGCTCATCAAGGATTATGATATGAGATTGCATTATCACCCTGGAAAGGCTAACGTAGTAGCAGACGCGTTGAGCCGCAAGAGTCATATCAACACCCTCATGACCGGAGAGTTACCTCAGGAGTTAGCCGAGGACCTTCGCGAGCTATGTTTGGAGATAGTCCCAAGAGGCTATTTAGCGACATTGGAGATTCAGTCTACCTTGATGGAAAGGATCAGAGAAGCTCAGAAGTCAGACAAGGAGATTGAAGAGATAAAGGAGAAGATGAGCAAAGGAAAAGCCAAGGGATTTCGTGAGGATGAGCACGATACCTTATGGTTCGAGGACCGCGTATATGTGCCAAATGATCCGGAGATCAGGAAGTTGATTTTGCAGGAAGCCCATGATTCACCGTACTCGATTCACCCAGGGAATACCAAGATGTATTTGGATTTGAAGAATACTTTCTGGTGGACCGGAATGAAGAAGGATATTGCAGAGTATGTAGCAGTTTGTGATGTATGTCAGAGAGTGAAGGCAGAGCATCAGAAGCCAGCAGGATTGCTACAGCCATTGCCGATACCCGAATGGAAGTGGGATAAAATAGGCATGGATTTTATCACAGGATTACCCAGGACTCGTTCAGGCTATGACTCGATATGGGTTGTAGTCGACCGTTTGACGAAAGTGGCTCATTTCATTCCAGTGAAGACCACTTACACCAGTGCTAAGTTGGCAAAGATTTACATGACCAGGATAGTATGTTTGCATGGAGTTCCGAGGACCATTGTATCAGACAGAGGAACCCAATTTACCTCGAAGTTTTGGAAGCAGTTACATGAAACATTGGGAACCAGGCTGGAATTTAGTACAGCATTTCACCCACAGACAGATGGACAGACCGAGAGAGTCAACCAGATTTTGGAGGACATGTTGAGAGCATGTGCACTAGATTATGGATCTAGTTGGGACGACAATTTGCCATATGCAGAGTTTTCTTATAACAACAGTTACCAAACCAGTTTGAAGATGGCCCCTTTCGAAGCTTTGTACGGAAGGAGGTGTAGGACACCGTTGTTGTGGGACGAAGTTGGAGACCGTCAGTTGTTTGGACCAGATTTGATTAAGGAGTCTGAACAGAAAGTGAGGATGATTCGCGATAGGCTCAAGGTAGCCCAGTCCAGACAGAAGAGTTATGCTGATTCAAAACGAAAGGAAACAGTTCACGAAGTCGGAGACAGAGTGTATCTTCGAGTATCACCCCTTCGAGGAGTGAAGCGCTTTGGAGTTAAGGGAAAGTTAGCGCCCCGTTTTATCGGACCATACAGAGTGTTGGAACGTATGGGAGAAGTTGCCTACAAGTTGGAATTGCCCGAAGGATTGTCTGGAGTACATGATGTATTTCACGTTTCACAGTTGAAGAAGTGCCACGCAGAGATGGTTGAGATACCGCTGAGAGATACTGTGCCGCTGGAAGCGATTCAGTTGGAAAGTGATTTGACTTATGAGGAGAAACCAGTTAAGATTCTCGAGTATGCCAGCCGAGTTACCCGCAGCAAGGTTATCATGTTTTGCAAAGTTCAGTGGAGTCACCACACGGAGGATGAAGCCACCTGGGAGCGAGAGGAAGATCTACGGAAAGACCACTCCCACCTGTTTTCTAGCCAACCCGAATCTCGAGGGCGAGATTCATCTTAAGGGGGGTAGGTTTGTAACATCCCAAATTTTCAATTTGGTATGTTATACATAGATCATCATTGCATATCATGTTTTATTGCATTTTGACAAATCCTCGATAAGTCCTAAGCAACTCAAGGACCTTCGGAGAGAGTTGGGGATTTTCTTAAAATTTCATATTTGATTTTTATCAAATAATAAGACGAGGATTTTGGTTTTAATTATTTTCCCTCCGAAAAAATATTTCATGTTAAAATAAACGAGAGGAGAAAATATGACTTCTCCAAAACAATTGAAATACTGGAGGAAAAATGTTAAAATCATTTATTGGAATTTATTTGGAATTTATTTGCAATTTTCATTGCATTAAAAATATTGCACGTTTTCAAAATATTTATTTTGATTTAAAAAAATGTTCACCCTATTCTAGATTTTCTAACTAGATGGGGAAAATTTATTTCATATTTTTCTGATTTTTATTTATTTTTCTATGAATTATTTTCCGTGGAACTGTTTAAAAAAAATGCGCGACGCCCGCTGGGCCGAAGCCCAGCCGAGCGCCGGCCCGCCCGCGCCTCTCTCCTACCTCCGCACGGGAGCACCGCCGCCGCCCTTGCTGAGTCCGGCCGCCGCACGCCTCCCGTTCGCCTGACCCCTCCCCCAAGCCACCCCTCGGCCCCCCCTTATATACCCCCCCTCTCCTTTTTCCTCTCACTGCCGCCGCCGGAGTAGCCCCGCCGCCGCCCGCATCTCGCCTCGCCGCCGCTGCCGTTTGCCTCGCTGTCGCCGCCGCCGGAGCCGCCGCCCCCCCGTCGCCGCCCCCCCCCCCCCCCCCCGAGCCCCGCACCCCGCCGCCCGAGCCCCGCCCCCGCCGGAGCCCTCCCTGGAGTCGCCCGACGAGGTACTGCCCGCCGCCGTTGACCTTTGCCGGTTTTTGTTTAAAAAAACCCCCTTCGTTTAAAAAAAACCCTAGATCGGGTTTTTTCCGGTTTTATTATTTTGCGAGCGTTCACCGAACCGTTCGTTTTAACGAACGCGTTCGTCGGTTTTTCTCTGTTAACGAACGTCCGTTATTTAACCGTTCGTCCGTTTTTCTTTTTCGTCGGATTTTCTCGTTATTTTCTCAGATTCGATCTCTGATCAAATCTTCGAATCTGTTTAACTTCTCGCTCGTTTATCGGAATCAGGTGATTCAAGCGCCTAGAGTTTCGTCTCGAAATTCTCTTTCCGTTTAACCTACTCAAACAAGTTTTTGCTACAGTAAAATTTGACCTAGATCCAGATTAGCAAACGAAGTTTCTTTCTTTCGCCGTTTGACTTTCGTTGCTTCTTTCGAATTGATTCTTTTTGCAAACCGGAGTTCTTAAGTTGAACTTTCTGGTCGGATCTTTCATTCGAGTTTTACCTGTGCATTAGATGAGTACTGATTGTATGCTTGTTTGTTTGCGATAGAGTACCCGGAGTGTGCCGCTTGTTACTTCGACTCGTTAGCTTTTGCGGATCATCAGCAAGGCAAGTAACACTTTGATCATACCCCGTTCATACCCAGTTTTATTGCATTAGATCTGTTTCCCTCAAACATTGCATGTTTAGGATCTAATTAAATTGTGGGAACTGGGAAGTAGTTGAGGTAGTACCTATTGCCCTGTTTACTATCAAACCCTTGGGAGTTACTTCTACGTTGCTTTTATTATTGCCATGCTATGCTCGTAGACGTGGATTGGGTTTGAGTGATATTCATGACAGATGTGAGATGTTTATTAATGGTTCAACTTAAGGTGGCAACTAAAACTCACATCTGGGTGGATTGAGGCACCTGGAGAACCCAGTGTTGTCTGTATGTATAAGGTCCGCCACCTAGGCTCAAAGGGATCATAAGATTATTCATGCTAGAAACTTCCGTGTGCAGCCACAAGCTATTATGGGCTCTAGCATAGCTGAGTAGGTTACAGGATCTCTTGAAGAGGTGGACTAGCAGATGTAGGGGAAAGTAGGTGTACCGGTCCATCCAGAGTAGAGAGTGATTGTTTCTGAAAGACTGTGTCTCGGTCATCCGTTTCTCAAACATCATGTAGTGCGAGAATCAAGCGAAGGCGATCGAGTCTTGTGGGGAAAAGTGCGCAAACCTCTGCAGAGTGTAAAAACTAATCATGATTAGCCGTGTCCCCGGTTATGGACAACTTGAGTATCTAGTACCTGGATTATCATTTGAATCTCATCACCGTGATACTTATAATTAATTTTGTTGGGTTAATGATGATACTTAATTGGGATTGAGTTGGAGGTACCTTCTCAATGTTTCAACCACCATGATAGTTAAATAAAATTTATTCCTTTGTAGTAGGATAAATTTGGCTTTTCGCAAAAACTGTAACCATAGAGCTTTCCACCAGCCATATATGCATATAGTATAGCATTATCATTGTTCATTATTCTCTATGTGTTACATTGCCAGCATATTCTATGTGCTGACCCGTTTTCGGGCTGCAACGTTTCATGTTGCAGACTTTTCAGACGACGAGTAAGGTGCCTTAGGTCGTGGTCTTATACTCAGTGATGCCGCTGGAGTTGATGGACTCACTTATCTTCCAAGTCTTCCGCTGTTATCGTTATTAGATGGCCTTAAGCCATGTTTATCATACTAAACTCTTCGGAGTTATTCGATGTAATAAGTGTGTGATTGCTACTCTGTTATAAATCCTCCATTTGTACTGTGCGTGTCAGCATTACTGATCCAGGGATGACACTGGTGCACAGCAGCACAGGCCATTTGAGGTCTGGTCGCTACAGAGGATTGTGTGTGCATAGCGAGGATAGGGGGTGCGGCCGCTCGGGCGCACCATTAATATGGAGTAGTGGGAGTTGTGGGAGAGAGGCGGGCGGCGGTCAAACCGATGGCTCGGCTCCCGGTGAGCCTGCGCACCGGACTGCTGGCATGCCTACCAAAGTTTCACACAGCTACTCGCATGCCTCCCGATGACACTGCGCAGCGAGCACGCCTCCATCAATTCACACACCTGCACGCACTCCTCCCTGTTTGCCTGTGCGGCGGACTGCTCGCATGCGTCCCGTCAACTCACGCCTGCTCGCACGCCACAGGGGTCGCGCGACGGCAAGTATATTGTTTTTCTATTTGGATGATTAATGCTGTCGCTTTATTGCTTAACCGAAGCATGGCACGTATCCATTGTTGGTCTAACGCTCACGGTTCGAATAAATAATCCATTTGGGATATTGGTTCCCAATTATTAATAATCTCCCATCTGTAATTAGATAAAGATTACATCAAAACTTGTCTCAAATTTGACAAAAAAGTACAATGCCACTTTGTATTGGTGTCCATATGACAACACGATAAGTTTCATGAACTTCAAATAAGTTTTGGATGTACTAGAATTTAAAAATCAAGATTCTCAATGTTTGAAATTTGTTGCACGGGGAGTAAAGATGCACCCAGTGAGACACATGTGTTTTTGCAATCCATTTAGGTGCACTGTCACGTGTGCATGTAGCTCAGATTTGATTTTTGCACATTATACCCATAGAAAATCAATCAGTCAATGTACTAAAACGTCTTAATGATCTCTGTGATTTTTTTGAAATTAAAACGTCCGTCCTTTGGTAACATGTATGTTCAGCGCGGGATAATTAATTTAACATGCATCGTAGTTGCGGTGGATTCGCGATGTGTGTGTGGGTGTGTGCGTCTGGGGGTGGCGGGTGGCTCGCCGTACACTACGAGTTGTGAGCCACCGTGTGGGTTGGCCGTTTTGTTAGGCAGGCTGGTGCCACATCAGTCGTGAAATCGTTATTTAAAACATTACACAACCCTTTCATACATAAATGTTTTGGCCACATGCAATCGATGGTTGTCCTATATGACACTCGATACTCGCGTGTGACGCTTTCTGTAGGCCCGCGAGGTCGTCTTCCATCACTTTGACGAACAGCCGGCAGTGAGGTTAATTTGACCAGCAAGGTAGAATCTTTTTTGTTTGTGTTATGGTGGTATATAGTACACGTCGAAGAGGTGGGAGGGGACTAGCATATATACTATACATATGCGTCCGTGAACAAGTACACCTCACTCAGTGTCGGGACTTTTTGGTTACCGAGGCATGTGCCACATCAAAATTGTGAAATTGGTTATTCAAACATCACACTGAGGGAGTCCTGGACTAAGGGGTCCTCGGGCGTCCGGCCTGTTATCCATAGGCCGGACTGATGGGCTGCGAAGACATGAAGGCCGAAGACTGTACCCGTGTCCGGATTGGACTCTCCTTGGCCTGGAAGGCAAGCTTGGCAACCGATTATGAAGATTCCTTCTTATGTAACCGACTCCATGTAAACCCTAGATCCCCCCGGTGCCTATATAAACCGGAGGGGTTAGTCCAGAAGAGACACACATTACCATAGTCATATAGGCTAGACTTCTAGGGTTTAGCCATTACGATCTCGTGGTAGATCAACTCTTGTAATACTCATATTCATCAAGATCAATCAAGCAGCAAGTAGGGTATTACCTCCATCGAGAGGGCCCGAACCTGGGTAAACATTGTGTCCCCCGTCTCCTGTTACCATCGATCCTAGACGCACAGTTCGGGACCCCCTACCCGAGATCCGTCGGTTTTGACACCGACATTGGTGCTTTCATTGAGAGTTCCACTGTGCCATCGACAAAAGGTTCGATGGCCCCTTCAATCGTCGATAATGACACTGTCCAAGGAGGAACCTTCCTCCCCGGACAGATCGTTGTGTTCGGTGGCTTTGTACTGCGGGCCAACTCGCTTGGCCATCTGGAGCAGGTCGATAGCTACGCCCCTGGCCATCAGGTCAGATTTGGAAACCTGAACTACGTCGCAGATATCCGTGGAGACTTGATCTTCAAGGGATTCGAGACCGCGGCGATTGCTCCCCCTCGCTCCGATGAACATGACTTAAATCTGTCATCGGATGACATCGAGGAGATGGTTCCTGTTGCTGCAACGGCCCTAGAACCAGAGCAGATCATGCCATCCAAAGCCATAGAGTCCGCGGCGTTGGAGCCGCACACGGACTCAACACCCTGCAATATTTGCTTCAACAGGACTTCGTACTTGTCTCCGGCTATAAGTTCCGGACCGTGGACGCCTGCGGACACCGAGCTAGATCAGTTATCAGTCTTCAAAACACTCACCTTTGGGAGACGTGTTGAACTCTTTAAGGAATTTGTCCTTGGAGAAGGACTCACAGCCAAACTATGTTCGGTTCGAGTTAGATGCTGATTGCTACCTCTTGAGCACTACGTTGGTTTTCCCTTGAAGAGGAAAGGGTGATGCAGTAAAGCAGCGTAAGTATTTCCCTCGGTTTTTGAGAACCAAGGTATCAATCCAGTAGGAGGCCACGCACGAGTCCCCTGCACCTACACAAACAAATAAAATCCTCGCAACCAACACAATAAAGGGGTTGTCAATCCCTTCACGGTCACTTACGAAAGTGAGATCTGATAAGATAATATTTTTGGTATTTTTATGATAAAGATGCAAAGTAAAATAAAAGGGCAATAAAAATAGCTAAGTGTTGGAAGATTAATATGATGGAAAATAGACCCGGGGGCCATAGGTTTCACTAGTGGCCTCTCTCGAGAGCATAAGTATTACGGTGGGTAAACAAATTACTGTTGAGCAATTGAAAGAATTGAGCATAGTTATGAGAATATATAGGTATGATCATGTATATAGGCATCACGTCCGCGACAAGTAGACCGACTCCTGCCTGCATCTACTACTATTACTCCACACATCGACCGCTATCCAGCATGCATCTAGAGTATTAAGTTCAAAAGAACAGAGTAACGCTTTAAGTAAGATGACATGATGTAGAGGGATAAACTCATGCAATATGATATAAACCCCATCTTGTTATCCTCGATGGCAACAATACAATACGTGCCTTGCTGCCCCTACTATCATTGGGAAAGGACACTGCAAGATTGAACCCAAAGCTAAGCACTTCTCCCATTGCAAGAAAGATCAATCTAGTAGGCCAAACCAAACTGATAATTCGAAGAGACTTGCAAAGATAACCAATCATACATAAAAGAATTCAGAGAAGATTCAAATACATAGATAAACTTGATCATAAACCCACAATTCATCAGTCTCAACAAACACACCGCAAAAGAAGATTACATCGAATAGATCTCCACAAGAGAGGGGGAGAACATTGTATTGACATCCAAAGAGAGAGAAGAAGCCATCTAGCTAATAACTATGGACCCGAAGGTCTGAGGTAAACTACTCACACATCATCGGAGAGGCTATGGTGTTGATGTAGAAGCCGTATGTGATCAATGCCCCCTCCGGCGGAGCTCCAGAAAAGGCCCCAAGATGGGATCTCACGGGTACAGAAGGTTGCGGCGGTGGAATTAGATTTTTGGTTCCGTATCTGGTAGTTTGGGGGTATGTAGGTATATATAGGAGGAAGAAGTACGTCGGTGGAGCAACATGGGCCCCACGAGGGTGGAGGGCGCGCCTGGGGGGGGGGGGGTAGGCGCACCCCCTACCTTGTGCCTTCCTGGTTGCTTTCTTGACGTAGGGTCCAAGTCCTTTGGATCACGTTCGTTCCAAAAATCATGTTCCCGAAGGTTTCATTCCGTTTGGACTCCGTTTGATATTCTTTTTCTGCGAAACTCTGAAATAGGCAAAAAACAACAATTCTGGGCTGGGCCTCCGGTTAATAAGTTAGTCCCAAAAATAATATAAAAGTGTATAATAAAGCCCAATAATGTCCAAAACAGAATATAATATAGCATGGAACAATAAAAAATTATAGATACGTTGGAGACGTATCAAGCATCCCCAAGCTTAATTCCTGCTTGTCCTCGAGTAGGTAAATGATAAAAACAGAATTTTTGATGTGGAATGCTACTTGGCATATTTTCAATGTAATTCTTCTTATTGTGGCACGAATGTTCAGATTTAATATGATTCAAGATAAAATTTTAATGTTGACATAAAAACAATAATAGTTCAAGCATGCTAACCAAGCAATTATGTCTTATCAAAATAACATAGCCAAAGCAAGTTATCCCTACAAAATCATATAGTCTGGCTATGCTCCATCTTCCCCACACAAAATATTCATATCATGTACAACCCTGGTTTTAGCCAAGCAATTGGTTCATACTTTTTAACGCGCTTCAGCCTTTTCAACTATTACGCAATACATGAGCGCAAGCCATGGATATAACACTATGGTGGAATAAGGTATAATGGTAGGGGTTATGTGGGAAGACAAAAAAGGAGAAAGTCTCACATCAACGAGGCTAATCAACGAGCTATGGAGATGCCCATCAATTGATGTCAATGCAAGGAGTAGGGATTGCCATGCAACGGATGCACTAGAGCTATAAGTGTATGAAAGCTCAAACAAAAGAAACTACGTGGGTGTGCATCCAACTTGCTTGCTGACGAAGACCTCGGGCATTTTGAGGAAGCCCATCATTGGAATATACAAGCCAAGTTCTATAATGAAATTTCCCACTAGTATATGAAAGCGACAAAATGAGAGACTCTCTATCATGAAGATCACGGTGCTACTTTGAAGCACAAGTGTGGTAAAAGGATAGTAACATTGTCCCTTTTCTCTTTTTCTCTCATTTTTTATTTGGGCATTTTATCTTTTTTTTAGTCCGGAGTCTCATCCCGACTTGTGGGGGAATCATAGTCTCCATCATCCTTTCCTCACTTGGGACAATGCTCTAATAATGATGATCAACACACTTTTATTTACTTACAACTCATGAATTACAACTCAATACTTAGAACAAAATATGACTCTATGTGAATGCCTCCGGCGGTGTATCGGGATATGCAATGAATCAAGAGCGACATGTATGAAAAAATTATGAATGGTGGCTTTGCCACAAATACAATGTCAACTACATGATCATGCAAGGCAATATGACAATGATGGAGCGTGTCATGATAAACGAAACGATGGAAAGTTGCATGGCAATATATCTCGGAATGGCTATGGAAATGCCATAATAGGTAGGTATGGTGGCTGTTTTGAGGAAGATATAAGGAGGTTTATGTGTGATAGAGCGTATCATATCACGGGGTTTGGATGCACCGGCGAAGTTTGCACCAACTCTCAAGGTGAGAAAGGGCAATGCACGGTACCGAAGAGGCTAGAAAATTGTGGAAAGGTAAGTGTGCGTATAATCCATGGACTCACATTAGTCATAAAGAACTCATATACTTATTGCAAAAATTTATTAGCCCTCAAAGCAAAGTACTACTACGCATGCTCCTAGGGGAAGGGTTGGTAGGAGTTAACCATCGCGCGATCCCGACCGCCACACAAAGGATGACAATCAATAAATACCTCATGCTTCGACTTCGTTACATAACGGTTCACCATACGTGCATGCTACGGGAATCACAAACTCCAACACAAGTATTTTTCAATTCCACAATTACTCAACTAGCACAACTATGATATTACCACCTTTATATCTCAAAACAATTATCTAGTATCAAATTTCTCATGATATTATAATTAAAGCAAATTGCCATGCTGCTTTAAGACTCTCAAAATAATATAAGTGAAGCATGAGAGATCAATAATTTCTATAAAACAAATCCACCGCCGTGCTCTAAAAGATATAAGTGAAGCACTAGAGCAAAACTATATAGCTCAAAAAATATAAGTGAAGCACATAGAGTATTCTAATAATTTCCGAATCATGTGTGTCTCTCTCAAAAGGTGTGTACAGAAAGGATGATTGTGGTAAACTAAAAAACAAAGCCTCAAATAATACAAGACGCTCCAAGCAAAACACATATCATGTGGTGAATAAAAATATAGCTCCAAGTAAAGTTACCGATGGAAGTAGACGAAAGAGGGGATGCCTTCCGAGGCATCCCCAAGCTTTGGCTTTTAGGTATCCTTAGATTATCTTGGGATGCCATGGGCATCCCCAAGCTTAGGCTCTTGCCACTCCTTGTTCCATAATCCATCAAATCTTTCACCCAAAACTTGAAAACTTCACAACACAAAACTTAGCAGAAAATCTCGTGAGCTCCGTTAGCGAAAGAAAAAAAAACACCACTTCAAGGTACTGTAACGAACTCATTATTTATTTATATTGGTGTTAAAACTACTGTATTACAACTTATCTATGGTTTATAAACTATTTTATTAGCCATAGATTCATCAAAATAAGCAAACAACACACGAAAAACAGAATCTGTCAAAAACAGAACAGTCTGTAGTAATCTGTAACTAACGCAAACTTCTGGAACTCCAAAAATTCAGCCAAACTAGGAAGACCTAGAAAATTTGTTTATTGATCAGCAGCAATTGGAATCAATATTTTATGACGTTTTGGTGATTTTTAACAATTATTTTCGTGAACAGAAACTTTCTGGAATTTTCAGCAAGATCAAATAACTATCATCCAAGAAGATCCTATAGGTTAAACTTGGCACAAACACTAATTAAAACACAAAAACAAATCTAACCATAGGCTAGATCAAATATTTATTCCTAAACAGAAGCAAAAAGCAAAAAACTAAAAACTAAAATTGGGTTGCCTCCCAACAAGCGCTATCGTTTAACGCCCCTAGCTAGGCATAATAGCAAGGATAGATCTAGGTATTGCCATCTTTGGTAGGCAATCCATAAGTGGCTCTCATAATAGATTCATATGGTAATTTAATTTTATTTCTAGGGAAGTGTTCCATGCCTTTCCTTAACGGAAATTGGAATCTAATATTCCCTTCCTTTATATCAATGATTGCACCAATCGTTCTAAGGAAAGGTCTACCAAGAATAATAGGACATGAAGGATTGCAATCTATATCAAGAACAATAAAATCTACGGGCACATAATTCCTATTTGCAACAATAAGAACATCATTAATTCTTCCCATAGGTTTCTTAATGGTGGAATCCGCAAGGTGCAAGTTTAAAGAGCAATCATCAAAATCACGGAAACCTAGCAAATCACACAAAGTCTTTGGAATCGTGGAAACACTAGCACCCAAATCACACAAAGCATAGCATTGATTTTTAATTTTAATTTTAATAGTAGGTTCCCACTCATCATAAAGTTTTCTAGGGATAGAAACTTCCAACTCAAGTTTTTCTTCATAAGATTGCATCAAAGCATCTACGATATGTTTGGTAAAGGCTTTATTTTGACTATAAGCATGCGGAGAATTTAGCATGGATTGCAACATGGAAATACAATCTATCAAAGAGCAATTATCATAATTAAAATCCTTGTAATCCAAAATAGTGGGTTCATTAATATCTAGAGTTTTGATCTCCTCAATCCCGCTTTTACCAATTTTTGCATCAAGATATAAAAACTCCGAATTTTTCGAACGCCTTCTAGGTAAAGGTGGATCATATTCAGTCACATCATTATCAAGATTCATATTGCAAAACAAAGATTTAATAGGGGACACATCAATAACTTTTAGATCTCCATCTTTATTTTCATAGAAACTAGAAGAACACGCTTTCACAAAACAATCTTTCTTAGCACGCGTCCTAGCGGTTCTTTCTTTGCACTCATCAATGGAAATTCTCATGGCCTTGAGAGACTCATTGATATCATGCTTAGGTGGAATAGATCTAAGTTTCAAAGAATCAACATCAAGAGAAATTCTATCAACGTTCCTAGCTAATTCATCAACTTTAAGCAAATTTTCTTCAAGCAAAGCATCGAAATTCTTTTGCGAATTCGTAAACTCCTTAACACTAGTCTCAAATTCAGAGGACATATTATTAAAATTTCCATAAGAATTGTTGTAGGAATTACCATAATTATTAGAGGAATTACTAGGATACGACCTAGGATTAAAGTTTCCTCTATACGCGTTGTTACCAAAATTATTCATACCAACAAAATTCACATCCATAGATTCATTATTATTCTCAATCAAAGTAGACAAAGGCATATCGTTAGGATCAGAAGAAACACTTTTATTAGCAAATAATTTCATAAGTTCATCCATCTTTCCACTCAAAACATTAATTTCTTCTATCGCATGCACTTTCTTATTAGTAGATCTTTCAGTGTGCCATTGAGAATAATTAACCATAATATTATCTAGGAGTTTAGTAGCTTCTCCTAAAGTGATTTCCATAAAAGTGCCTCCCGCGGCCGAATCTAAAAGATTTCTACAAGCAAAATTCAATCCGGCATAAATTTTTTGTATAATCATCCACAAATTCAAACCATGTGTAGGGAAATTACGTATAATTAATTTCATCCATTCCCAAGCTTGTGCAACATGTTCATGATCAAGTTGCTTAAAATTCATGATATTGTTTCTAAGAGAGATGATCTTAGCGGGAGGAAAATACTTAGAGATAAAAGCATCTTTGCACTTATTCCAAGAATCAATACTATTTTTAGGCAAAGACGAAAACCAAGCTTTAGCACGATCTCTAAGCGAAAAAGGAAATAGCTTCAATTTAACAATATCATTGTCCACATCTTTCTTCTTTTGCATATCACACAAATCAATGAAGCTATTTAGATGGGTAGAGGCGTTCTTCACTAGGAAGGCCGGCGAATTGATCTTTCATGACAAGATTCAACAAAGCAACATTAATTTCACAAGATTCAGTATCGGTAAGAGGAGCAATCGGAGTGCTAAGGAAATCATTGTTGTTGGTATTGGTAGAGTCACACAATTTGGTATTATCTTGAGCCATCGTGACAAGCAAGCAATCCAACACACGAGCAAACAAAAAGCACACGAAAAAGAGGCGAACGGAAAAGAGAGGGCGAATAAAATGGCAAGGGTGAAGTGGGGGAGAGGAAAACGAGAGGCAAATGGCAAATAATGTAATGCGGGAGATAAGGTTTTGTGATGCGTACTTGGTATGTTGACTTTGCGTAGACTCCCCGGCAACGGCGCCAGAAATCCTTCTTGCTACCTCTTGAGCACTGCGTTGGTTTTCCCTTGAAGAGGAAAGGGTGATGCAGTAAAGCAGTGTAAGTATTTCCCTCAGTTTTTGAGAACCAAGGTATCAATCCAGTAGGAGGCCACGCACGAGTCCCTCACACCTACACAAAAAAATAAAATCCTCGCAACCAACGCAATAGAGGGGTTGTCAATCCCTTCACGGTCACTTACGAAAGTGAGATCTGATAGATATGATAAGATAATATTTTTGGTATTTTTATGATAAAGATGCAAAGTAAAATAAAAGGTCAATAAAAATAGCTAAGTGTTGGAAGATTAATATGATGGAAAATAGACCCGGGGGCCATAGGCTTCACTAGTGGCTTCTCTCGAGAGCATAAGTATTAAGGTGGGTAAACAAATTACTGTTGAGCAATTGACAAAATTGAGCATAGTTATGAGAATATCTAGGTATGATCATGCATCTAGGCATCACATCCGCGACAAGTGGACCGACTCCTGCCTGCATCTACTACTATTACTCCACACATCGACCGCTATCCAGCATGCATCTAGAGTATTAAGTTCAAAAGAACAGAGTAACACTTTAAGTAAAATGACATGATGTATAGGGATAAACTCATGCAATATGGTGTAAACCCCATCTTGTTATCCTCGATGGCAACAATACAATACGTGCCTTGCTGCCCCTACTGTCACTGGGAAAGGACACCGCAAGATTGAACCCAAAGCTAAGCACTTCTCCATTGCAAGAAAGATCAATGTAGTAGGCCAAACCAAACTGATAATTCGAAGAGACTTGCAAAGATAACCAATAATACATAAAAGAATTCAGAGAAGATTCAAATATTGTTCATAGATAAACTTGATCATAAACCCACAATTCATCGGTCTCAACAAACACACCGCAAAAGAAGATTAAATCGAATAGATCTCCACAAGAGAGGGGGAGAACATTGTATTGAGATCCAAAGAGAGAGAAGAAGCCATCTAGCTAATAACTATGGACCCGAAGGTCTGAGGTAAACTACTCACACATCATCGGAGAGGCTATGGTGTTGATGTAGAAGCCCTCCGTGATCGATGCCCCCTCCGGCGGAGCTCCGGAAAAGGCCCCAAGATGGGATCTCACGGGTACAGAAGGTTGCGGTGGTGGAATTAGGTTTTTGGCTCCGTATCTGGTAGTTTGGGGGTACGTAGGTATATATAGGAGGAAGAAGTACGTCGGTGGAGCAACATGGGCCCCATGAGGGTGGAGGGCGCGCCTGGGGGGGTAGGCACGCCCCCCTACCTCGTGCCTTCCTGGTTGCTTTCTTGACGTAGGGTCCAAGTCCTCTGGATCACGTTCGTTCCAAAAATCACGTTCCCGAAGGTTTCATTCCGTTTGGACTCCGTTTGATATTCTTTTTCTGCGAAACTCTGAAATAGGCAAAAAACAACAATTCTGGGCTGGGCCTCCGGTTAATAGGTTAGTCCCAAAAATAATATAAAAGTGTATAATAAAGCCCAATAATGTCCAAAACAGAATATAATATAGCATGGAACAATAAAAAGTTATAGATACGTTGGAGACGTATCCCTGATGATGGGGAATTTTGCTTCCCACCTGCCAGTCACTTCATAGCTACCGTCGAGGACCTAACCGACGAGCTCGATTATGGCTCCAAAGACATCGACGGTATGGACGATGATGTCAACAAGGAGCAAGGCCAAGACCCGCCATTCATCGGACGTTGGACGGCCACCTCTTCGTACGACGTGTACATGGTTGATACACCTAAAGGATCTGGCGACGACAAAGAAGAGCCAGATGCGAATAAACCCTCCGAGACACAGTCCAAGCGCCGACGCCCTAAACGCCGCTCTAAGCCTCGTCGCTCAAAAGATGGCAACACTGGCACCGGAGAAAACAGTACCCCGGGCGACGCCGAAAACAATGAAGACCCTGTTGGAGCCGCATCCGAACAGGAGGAGTGAGACAACGAGCACTTAACCCTGATAAACAGGCCACGCCCAATGACCCAGATGATGATAGTTATCGTCCACCCTCCGAAGATGATGAGAGCCTTGGCAATGAGGACTTCATCGTGCCTGAGGCACCCCTCGAGTAGGAGCGCTTTAAGCGCCAGCTCATAGCTACTGCAAGAAGCCTAAAGAAAAAGCAGTAGCAGCTCCAAGCAGTTCAAGACCTACTCATCGATAGATGGACCGATGTCCTAGCAGCCGAAGAATACGGCCTCAAGCGCCCAGCCAAGAGTTACCTAAAACACAGACTGCTACCACAGTTCGATGAGGAGGCACCAGATCCCATACGTCCCTCGCGCAATGCGGACCGACCACCACGCGGTCAGGATAGCGTGGCAGACCGACCACCCCGCGGTCGGGATAAAACAACAACTTAGGCCGAACAACAGCCCGCCCCACCGCCTCGCAAACACAGGGACAGACCAGCTCGGGACCATACATACGACCTTCGGCAGGAATTGGACAACAGAGCAGGACACACCAGATCAATATATGGATCGCGAGGACGCTTCCCTACTCGGGATGACAGCTACCTATTCGGACGCGACAAACTTAATCACACCCGGGCCGATAACCACAGACGGACTTCGTCGGAGGTGCACCGTGAGCGGCCCGCTATAGAGGCGCCGCACACCCTCTCTGCTTCACAGATGAGGTGCTGGATCACGAATTCCCCGAGGGGTTCAAGCCCGTCAATATTGAATCATACGACGGAACAACCGACCCCGCAGTGTGGATCAAAGATTTTATTCTCCACATCCACATGGCCCGAGGAGATGACCTCCACGCTATCAAATACTTCCCATTAAAGCTCAAAGGACTAGCTCGACACTGGCTAAATAGTCTGCCTGAGAACTCCATCGGCAGCTGGGAGGACTTGGAAGAAGCCTTCCTCGACAACTTCCAAGGTGCATATGTCCGGCCACCCGATGCCGATGACTTAAGCCACATAGTTCAACAACCTGAAGAATCAGCCAGAAAATTCTGGACTAGGTTCCTAACCAAAAAGAACCAGATCGTTGACTGTCCGGACGCCGAAGCCTTAGCAGCCTTCAAACACAGCATCCGTGACGAATGGCTCGCCCGCCACCTCGGCCAAGAAAAGCCGAAATCCATGGCAGCCTTCACAGCCCTCATGACCCGCTTTTGCGCGGGTGAGGACAGCTGGCTGGCCCGAAGCAACACAGCCAGCGAGGCAGGCCCCTCTGAGGCCAAGAACAGCACCGGCAAGCTCCGCGCGCAATAGACACAAACGCCGAAGCAATGGCGATAACACCGACGACACCATAGTGAACGCCAGATTCAGCATCTCCAAGTCCGGCCAACGGAAGAAGCCCTACAAGAGGAATAATGAGGGACCTTCCAGCCTGGACCGCATACTCGACCGTCCGTGCCAGATACACGACACCCTAGACAAACAAGCCAATCACACCAACATAGATTGTTGGGTCTTCAAACAGGCTGGCAAGTTAAATGTCGAAAACAAAGAAAAGGGATCACAAAGTGAGGACGAGGACGAAGAGCCCCGGCAGCCGAACACCGGGGGGCAGAAGAAATTCCCCCCTCAAGTCAAAACGGTGAACATGATATACGCTACGCACATCCCCAAAAAGGAGCGCAAGCGGGCAGTCAAGGACGTCTACGCGGTAGAGCCAGTTGCCCCAAAATTCAATCCATGGTCATCATTTCCGATCACCTTCGATCGTCGAGATCACCCAACTAGTATCCGCCATGGCGGTTCGGCCGCACTGGTCCTTGACCCAATCATCAACGGATTCCATCTCACATGAGTCCTGATGGATGGAGGAAGCAGCCTCAACTTGCTCTATAAGGATACAGTACGGAAGATGGGCATTAATCCCTCACGAATCAAACCCACAAAGACTACCTTTAAAGGAGTCATACCAGGCGATGAGGCCCGCTGTACAGGCTCAATCACGCTGGAAGTGGTGTTCGGTTCTCCGGACAACTTCCGAAGCGTAGAGTTAATCTTCGACATCGTCCCCTTCCGCAGTGGCTACCACGCACTGCTCGGACGAACTGCGTTCGCTAGATTCAACGCGGTTCCACACTATGCTTACCTCAAACTCAAGATGCCCGGTCCACGCGGCACCATAACAGTTAATGGAAATACGGAACGCTCCCTCCGTACGGAGGAGCACACCGCCGCCCTAGCAGCAGAAGTACAGAACGACCTTTTCAAGCAGATCCGCAATCCGGCTGCCGAGCCCACGGACACCGTCAAGAAGGTCCGGACTATGCTGCCACTGGACAACTCGGCCCGTCAAGAGCGTGACTAGCAATTCGGCCTTCGTCCCAGCCCTGATCAAGTAGTGGCACTCGTACCACGCGCACATAATTACGCACTCAAAATCCCATGGGCATCGACGGAGGCACAGCTTGTGGCCCACAGTACGGCTTGACCGACCCCGGACTCACACATACTTTCACCCTTTTTTCCTTTTGTTTCAGGTTCTTTTACCCGTGTGCATGATAACCAGTCCTTTCGAAGGATCGACATACAAAGACGACAAGCAGCATGAGTGCGTAGGGTAACCTCTACACGTTCTTCTTGACAGTATTTCTACTAATTTCTCAGGACCCGCACACTGCGCCCTCTTAATTCCGGCATGTTAAATAGCCTGGATGCTTATCGCACTTTTTGTACAGGATACGCCTTGACGTATCCATACAGTTATAATGAAAATGGTTTGCGGCCCAGTTTCTGTGGTTTTTCGTTTCTTACTCAATTTTTATTTCGATTTGCATATCGCCTGCGTCCGTACAATCTGGTACGTCTCATATTCGCCAGGGGCTCCCCATCGTCCCATAATACGGCAGCAAAGTCCGAACACTTCTTATGGATAGGTTCGGCACCCCGAATTTAGCATTATATGCATTGGCTCCGACTCATGTCTTTGGTCAATAGTTGGGTTGCCCGGCTCCTGTGCTTGCTACCCTACATTCCGCTGAATCGGCTAGGGTAGTAAAGGGAGAACTACTGCGATTGTGCCCCGGCCTTGACCAGATGAGCACCTCAGTAGAGAAAGCCGAAAACTGACTGTCATGATATGGCGAGAGCCGGTCAGCTGTTCGAGGGTTACAAATCATTGGAGATTTTTTCCGCGTTATGCGAGAGATCGGCACTTCCCGATCAGTTGCTGACAACACTCTGGTTTAAACTAGGGGCTGCGCCCATGCTTTATTATAAAACTCCTATGGCTAAGTGAGGGTGTTTAAGCCGTATAGTCTGATTGCCTTGTTCGTTGCGCTAAACAACTCCTTCAAGGACCATATAATTGGATCAAGATTGTTTAGATTCCATCCCGAACACCTCCGTACTACCTACGTGAGGGCAGAAGCCAACGACTGGCCAACCCTCAGATTATATGTAACACGGCCGCACAGGAGGAAACAATTAAAGGCATAATAAAATTACATTACAAAAATAGGCTTTGTTTCCATAATACAAGGCAAGAGCAACATGAATACATTTATTCAAATACAATGTCCTGCGAACATTGCGCTGCTACAAGTCGAGACCCTTCTATGACATCCGCAAAATATCGCTCGGGTGTGCGGTGCTCCTTGCCCTCTGGCGGCCCGCTGGCAACTTCAACGGCGTTCATCTTCGCCCACCACATCTTGCAACGAGCGAAGGCCATACGGGCACCTTCAATACAGGCAGAGCGCTTGACGACGTCCAGCCGAGGACAGGCGTTCACCATCCGCCTCACGAGTCCGAAGTAGCTTCCAGGCATAGCTTCGGCTGGCCATAGCCGGATTATCAAATCCTTCATGGCTAATTCGGCCACCCTATGCAGCTCCACCAGCTGTTTCAGCTGATCGGTGAAGGACACGAGAGGCTTTGACACCGCATATTGCGACCAGAAGAGCTTCTCCGTAGAACCCCCTCCTTCGACTCGATAGAACTCCACGACGTCCGATACACTACGTGGTAAATCAGCAAAAGCCCCTGGGGAACTCCGAACCCGAGTTAGTAAAAGGTACTGCTTCTCCGCATACTTGCTTTGCATCTTAAAAGCCTTACCCACCGTGATCTTCTTGGCCTCCTGGATCTCCTGGAGGGCGGCCTGGTGTAGGATCGAAAGTATGTCTAGAGGGGGGGTGATTAGACTACTTGACCAAATAAAAATCTAGCCTTTTCCCAATTTTAGTTCTTGGTAGATTTTAACAACTTAGCACAAGTCAAGCAATCAACCTACACATGCAATTCTAAGAGTATAGCAGCGGAATGTAAAACAATTGCATATGAAGGTAAAGGGATGAGTTTGAGGGAGCAAACGCAATGTTGACACGGAGATTTTTTTATCCGTTGTTCCGATAGGTGGTGCTATCGTACATCCACGTTGATGGAGACTTCAACCCACGAAGGGTAACAGTTGCGCGAGTCCACGGAGGGCTCCACCCATGAAGGGTCCACGAAGAAGCAACCTTGTCTATCCCACCATGGCCGTCGCCTACGAAGGACTTGCCTCACTAGGGTAGATCTTCACAAAGTAGGCGATCTCCTTGCCCTTACAAACTCCTTGGTTCAACTCCACAATCTTGTTGGAGGCTCCCAAGTGACACCTAGCCAATTTAGGAGACACCACTCTCCAAGAAGTAACAAATGGTGTGTTGATGATGAACTCCCTGCTCTTGTGCTTCAAATGATAGTCTCCCCAACACTCAACTCTCTCTCTTAGGATTGGATTTGGTAGAAAGAAGATTTGAGTGGAAAGCAACTTGGGAAGGCTAGAGATCAAGATTTATGTGGTTGGAATGGAATATCTTGACCTCAACACAAGTGTAGGTGGTTCTCTCTCAGAAAATATGTATTGGAAGTGTAGGCATGTTCTGATGGCTCTCTCCACGAATGAAGAGTGGGTGGAGGGGTATATATAGCCTCCACACAAAATCTAACCATTACACACAAATCACCAAACTCGGTGGGACCGATTCAGAGAACTCGGTCAGACCGATTTAGTTCAAAATGTGAACGTTAGGATTCTCGGTGGGACCGACATGTCAACTTGGTGGGACCGATATCATTAGGGTTAGGGCATAACGTAATGTCAGTGAGACCGATTACACAAACTCGGTGGGACCGATTCGCTCATCTCGGTTTGACCGAAACGTTACGAAGGGAAACAGAGAGATTACAATCCCATCTCAGTGATGCCGAAATGACTAGGGTTTCTGGCAGTGGCTATGTCAACTGAACTTGGTGGCGCCGGATAGAAAGAATCGGTGGGGCCGAGTTGGATATTTGGTGGGGGACATATGTGGATATGAGAAAGTAGTGGAGGGTTTTGGAGCATATCACTAAGCATTTTCAGCAAGCACCTCATTAAGCAACACCTCATCCCTTCTTAATAGTATTGGCTTTTCCTATAGACTCAATGTGATCTTGGATCACTAAAATAGAAAATGTAGAGTCTTGTGCTTTGAGCTAGAGCCAATCTTTTGTCCTTAGCATTTTGAAGGGTCCACTTTCTAATCCATGCCATGCCAATCATTGAGCTTTCCTGAAATATCTATCTTGAAATAGCATTAGCTCAATGAGCTATATGTTGTTAGGAATTACCAAAACCACCCAAGGATAGTTGCACTTTCAATCTCCCCCTTTTTGGTAATTGATGACAACATATAGATCAAAGCTTCGACAAATGATAAATAGTATTGAAAAACATCGTCGCTTTGAGAAGTATGTGATAAGCAAGAGCTCCCCCTAAATTTTTGCATTATTTAAAATTTGCTTTTGAATGCAAATGCGCAATCGATTAGGATCATGGGTTACTCTTCCATGTCACATACATCTTGGTGGTGCGCTCAAAATGACAGAAGTTAAAGCATGCACTCATCACCGAAACAAGTGAATGATCATCTAGGATATAAGAGATAATATCATCCAACAAGCATTAAGGGTAGCATATGATCAAACACAAGATCAAACAAGTATCTCACAAGTAGCTCAATCATGCACACAATAAAGTTTCAAACCAAACCAAATAAGTGCAAAGAGAGATAAAAACCAACACTCTCTCTCGAAGCCTATGATCACATTTTTCTCCCCCTTTGACAACAAGTTACCAAAAAGTTCGAAAATGCATAGTGCTAAATGACTCTCAGGCTTGATCTTCGGGAGGTGGTGTTGAGAGAACTCCAAGGACGAAGGCTTCTGATGAAGTAGCTGGAGCTGGTGGAGTAGCTGCTGGAGGTGGAACTGGAGTTGTAGCTGCTGGTGCTGATGCTGTGGCTCTAGTGTTGTCACTGACACTGCAGCAGATTGCTGTCCTCTGGGCACTCTGGCAAAAGCATCTGTGGTAGACTTTCCCTTCTTCTCCTCTTCTTCCTCCTGAAGTTGCTCAACTGCAGTTTGGATTTCTGTCACCTTGACATCAAGGTCATAGAATTTCTGCTCAATGATCCTCTCCAGACTCTCCTGGTTCTTGGTCAGGGTGTCCAAGCCCTTCTCAATCCTCAGGGTGGATTGGATCAGATATCCAAGCTGGTCTTGCTTGCTCTTCAAGAATACCTAAGATGCCTCCTCTGCTGTTGGCATCTTTGCAGCCTTCTCTACCTTAGCCTTCTCTCTCTTTTCATGTGCTTGAGCTGAAGATGGTTCATTCTCATTCATCACAATAGTGTTATCTTCAAATTCAAGATAGATGGGGCAGGTGCTCCTTATCCAAGATGTACTTGCCTTTGCCCATCTTTGAGTTGATTAGCTCCTGAATGTGTGGGGCATACCCACAACTTCTCTTCTGATCAGCTGCAGTCCTCTTGATTGTTTCAACAATCAGGCTCATGACTTTGAACTTCTGTGGGACATCAAATATGTGCAGCAAGTTTATAGCATGTCCTCTGATCATCTTGTGATCATCTGACTTGGGTAGCAGTGTGTGCCTTAAGATCCAGTTGATTGTTGGAAGACGAGACAACATGTAGTGAACTGATCCAAACTTATGTGTATCCAAAGCAGCATCTGGGATCTCCTTGTACATGTTAGCCATACTGTTGTGGGTCTTTCTTCTTCTCTGCATAAATGTCCAAGTCATCCTCATGTTCCTCAGGAGCATTTATAAGCTTGGCCCATTCATCAACTGTAGATTGGTACCTAGTACCCTCAGACATCCATACAATCCTTCCATCTGGATAGAAGTGGGCAGTGGAGTAAAACTGCATGATGAGCTCATCATTTCATTTGGTGAGCTTCTGAGCAACAAAAGTATCCACACCACATGCCTTAGAGCTATCAAGCACTCCAGGGAAGTGATCCTCATTTTCCTTGATGAATTCCCAGTCAACCCATCTCATATCACACACAATGGGCTTCTTGTCAAGCAAAACAGTCTCATAGAAGTCCTGTTGTTCCTTAGTGTGAAACCTATAGTCCACAACAGTCCTTCTCCTGATAGCATATGGATTAGACTATCTCCATAGTCTCAATCCTGCATCCTTCCTGATTTTCATGTTCTCTGCAACTGGGTGTGCATCAGTGTGGTCAGGGATCTTGGGCTTCAGCTTCCTCAAAACAACAGAATCATCTTCTTCTTCTTCAGCAGCTTGAGGCACTGGGGCCTTGTTCTTTTCTTCAGCAGGGATATTCCTAGTGCTCCTCTTGGGTTTTGGCTTTGGAGCTGGAGCAGCAACCTTGGGAGCAGCTTTGGGCTTAGATGGAGCAGCCCCTAATTTGATAGCATTTCCCATAAGCTTCTGAGCTTTGGGTGCTAGTGCAGCATCCTCTTCCTCTTCCTCTTCTTCTGAATCTCTCCTCATTGAGGGCTTGCCAAGAACTTTGGCAGTAGTGGTTCTGGCCCTTATCTTCTTACCATCACCTGCTGCTTCACCATCATCTGATTCAATGGCGAACTTCATGGTTTCCCCTGTGGCAACTTTCCTTGGCTTTGACATTAGCTGTCTTCTTGCTGGCATCTTAGTTTTCATACCAGGCTTTGTTGCAGCTGTGCCATACTCTTTCTTTAGCACCTTCTTCTTTGAAGTGGCTTCATCTTCAACTGCCACATAATCTTCATCTTCAGAGTCAGAATTCCTCTTCTTCCTTGTCCTGGTGGCAGTCTTTGGCAGATTGCTTGGTGTGCTCCTGCTAGCTTCATCATAGCCAATAGAGGGATCTGAACCCTCACTCATCTACACCTGTTGCTCAGACCTGTTCTGACTATCACTCTGGTCAGACATCTCTGCAAATACTCTGACAGCAGACCCTGTGAATAGGTTATAGATGAGGTAGAGTAGATGAGCATCACAAAGTACAGGAGTTCTGCAAAAAGGATGACTTAAAAACTTAGTTTTAGTTCTTCACAGAAAGCATTTCGGATCTACGATTTGTAAACTGGGTGATACCGAAGCAGCTTTTGGAACCTAAACTAGTGAACTCGGTTAGACCGAGTCACAGTTCGGTGGTACCGAGACTGCTAGGGTTTCACAAAGAATCAAACTCGGTCATACCGATTTGCAATTTTCGGTCAAACCGAAAACGCGTGTGCTCTGACCTAAGCCAAAATCGGTGAGACCGATTTCTACAACTCGGTCGGTCCGAGATGAATTCGGCGGAGACCTAACCCTAAATTTTCAAATCAAAACTAATCTACGAGATATTTTCGCTGGACAGGATGATTTCAATCGTGGCAAGAATCATGGCAAAGCAATGTGCTAAGAATCGGAGTAAAGGATTAGCACAAAGATCAAGTTCGTACCCTAGTTCGGCGACGAACTTGCTACGACGGCAACGGCGGTGAAGATTTCCGTTGACGGCGGCGGAGACCAGCGGCGGGAGGTCGCTGGCGACGAGAGGATGATTCGGAGACCCGAAGAGGCAGAGCAGGTTATGCGCGGGCGAGAAGGTTCGGAAAAATTTCCAAAATTTGGCCCGTCGGTATATATAACCTGACCCTGTCGGTGTGACCGAGTGGAATGACTCGGTGGCACCGAGATGCAAAACTGCAGGCAGTTACTGCAACTCGGTGTGACCGAAAGGTTTTAATCGGTTGCACCGAGATTGAAAACCCTAGATCAACTTAGTGACTCGGTAGGACCGAAAAGGATGAATCGGTCAGACCGAGATGCACAAAGAGGTTTTGGAGGTTTAAGTCTATGACGAATCAGGAACTCCGAGTGCTCCTCACACAGAGTGGTTCGAATCTGACTTGATCAAACTTTGTGATGTAGCATGAATAGAGTTTGAGATGAGAAAAGCATAGATAGCTAGAGGGAGTTCTTAGGCATTCTTGTCCATCCATTTGGCAAAAGAGAAAGAGCCAAATAATCAAAACTACAAATGGATGTCCTCGAATGAGTAAAGTATGCAACCAACATGCTCACACAATAAAATGGCAAATGAAATATCTGACAAAGCATGCACAAACACTCTAGCATCTATCAAGCAATTTGGCGATGACTAGGTCATCTATATATGAGTATATTGACTTAGGAGTCAAATGAGAACATTTGATCATAGGTCATACTCATCATTTAAGAACAAGTGGGGTTACCACTTTTACATAAAGCATTGATGTGTTCACACCATTAGAGTTGCTTTAACTCAATTGATTAGAGTAAAGCTCCCCCTAGATGTGATATCCCCCCTTAGAGGGATGAACTAACCTTGGGTTTTGTCGATGATGACTTCATGTAGGTGTTGAAGATGTAGATGCTCAATGTTGATGTAGATCATTTGGAGCAATCCTTTGGAGTGAGTTGCACTTTCAATACCTACACGGGTTAGTCCCACAAGGAACAAACAAGGATATCCATAGACATAGAGTGATGCATACACAAGATGATGTCCATGAAAGCATTGGGTTACCTTGTCCCTTGTTTTACCAACAAGAGGGTTTGTGACTCCTTGAACTAGTGCAAGATATGGAAGTTGTTTGCACTTGTCCTTGCCAAAATGATAAGAGTGAAGTATGTTGGCGGAGTCACCCTCAAGAACTCTCTAGTTCTTCTTCTTTGGGATCCACACCATCTTGATGGGAATCCTTGGAGTCGTAGTTGTACTTGATGAAGTAGAACTTGATGTAGTCTTGGGAACCCACTTGACCAAGGCCTTGGGTGCTTCTTCAAATGCATCAATTTCCTCTTGAAGCTTGTCCTTGCCTTTTTGCTTGTGGTCTTGTGGTGGAAGATCATCTTGAGCTTGTGTCCCTTTGAAAGAGGTAGGATCATACTTCTCTTGTTGAGGAACAAACTTCATCTTGGGGTATTGATCTTCTTCCCACTCAACTCCATTGGCATTGAACTTTCGTTCAAAACCAACACCTTGATTCTTCCTGTGTCTTCCTTGCTTGCGTACAATTTCCTCAAATTGCTTACTTCCGGCAAGGCTCTTGTAAACACCTTTCTCTATAATTCCCTTCAATAAGCTATTTTCTTGCTCAAGTGTAACTTGGCTAAGAGAATCATTAGTGGAATCAAGAGAACTACTAGAAGCAACAACATTGGATTTAGCATGATTGTTGTTACTACTAGATGAAGCATCTTTTTTCTTCTTGTTGCTAGATTTAACTTGTGGCATGTAAGTAGACAAGAGTAAACGCTTGGCAATGTCAGAGGAACTTTTCTTGCGAAGATCATCATTGATTGCCTTTAAAAACTCATGCTCTTGCTCAAGGTTGAGCTTTTCAAAGCGTAGCTTATCATGAGTCTTTAAAAGTTCTCGATGATTTTCCAAGGTAGTTTCATGAGCTAGCTTAAGAGTGTTTAGTTCTTTAGTTAGACGCTCAATATCCTTCTTATCATCATCATTCGTTTTATCTTTATTAGCATTATTAATTGACGTTTCATCATAGTTTTCATCACTAGAGTTGTTTCTCCGGGAAAGCTTTTGACTTCTAGTTTGGTTGCTCCCGATGTTTCCATCAAGATGGGAAACTATAAATTTCTGTCTAAACCAATTGTTCTTGGTGACTCGGATATTGATCTAATTCTCGGGATGGACTGGCTTTCTAAGCACAAGGCTCAACTTGATTGTGCTGTCAGGGAAATTCAATTGACACACTCGTCTGAGGATGTTATCATTTATGCCGCTCGTGATGAAACCATTCGGTTGTTTTCTCACAATGAGAAGGGCGAATTGAATGCTATTTCTCAGATTCCAGTCGTTTGTGAGTATCAAGATGTCTTTCCAGAAGAGCTTCGGGTATGCCTCCTCACCGGCCAGTTGAGTTCGTTATCGATCTTGAGCCGGGCACTGTACCTGTTTGCAAGCGTCCATACAAGCTTGGACCCAAGGAGCTGAAGGAATTGAAGAAACAGCTCGATGAACAAGAGCGTCTGAGTTTGATCAGACCGAGTTCATCTCCATGGGGTTGTGGTGTTCTTTTTGTCCAGAAGAAGGATGGCACGGAACGACTTTGTGTCGACTACCGTCCATTGAACAAGAAGACAATCAAGAACAAGTATCCACTTCCCAACATCAATGAGCTATTCGAGCAACTCAAAGGTGCTAAAGTATTCTCCAAGCTTGACCTTCGTATGGGTTATCATCAGATCGCATTCGTGAAGAAGATATTCCCAAGACAGCATTCAGAACAAGATTTGGTTCTTATGAATATACTGTCATGTCTTTCGGCCTTGTCAATGCTCCTCCAACATTCTCTCGGATGATGAATTTCATCTTCAACCTCTATACCAATGAATTCGTCCTGGTGTATCTCGATGATATATTGGTCTTCTCCAAGAATAAGAAGGATCATGCCAAACATTTGCGATTGGTGCTCGACAAGCTCAGAGAGTATCAATTCTATGCGAAGTTTTCCAAATGTGAGTTTTGGCTCGATGAAGTTCTTTACCTTGGTCATATCATCTCTACCAAGGGCATCGCTGTTAATCCCGAGAAGGTGTCTGCAATTGTGAATTTGGAACCTTCTCAGAATGTCAAGCAGCTCCGCAGTTTTCTTGGTCTTGCAAGTTATTGCCGAAGATTCGTTGAGAATTTCTATAAGATTGCAAAGCCTCTTTCCAACCTCCTCCAGAAGCATGTGAAGTATGTCTGGTCTCCTGGGTGTGACGTTGCTTTCAACACTCTCAAAGAGAAACTCGTCACAGCTCCTGTCTTAACTCCTCCCGACGAATCCAAGCCATTTGAAGTTTTCCGTGATGCTTCTCTTCAAGGTCTCGGTGCTGTGTTAATGCAAGAGAAGAAAGTTGTGGCCTATACCTCTCGTCAATTGAAGCCCAACGAAAAGAACTACCCCACTCACGATCTTGAGTTGGCGGCTATTGTCCATGCATTAATAACGTGGAGACATCTCTTGTTGGGAAGAAAAGTGGACATATTCACCAATCACAAGAGTCTCAAGTACATCTTCACTCAGCCCAACCTCAACCTTAGACAAACTCGATGGGTCGAAATGATTCAAGAGTACAATCCGATTATTGAATATACTCCAGGCAAAGCCAATATCATTGCAGATGCTTTGAGCAAGAAGGCTTATTGCAACAGCTTAATCCTCAAGCCATTCCAACCGGATCTTTGTGAAGCTTTCCGCAAGCTGAATCTCCAAGTTGTTCCTCAAGGCTTTCTTGCCAACCTCTTTGTTGAGGATATAGACCTGGGGGTCACCCGCCAGGAGGGCCGGGTTACTCCAAGGATCATTACCAGAAGCCCGGAGCTAAGTTTCAGGATAATGGGCCAGAGATGGGCTGAGACCCGGATATAGCTTAAAGCCCGTAGTTACAATCATTGTTATAGTAGACTTGTAGTGTAAGGCAAGTATTGTTTAGAGTCCGAGCCGGACACTCTTATGAGCCGGCCGGGACTCTAAGGGCTGCTGGGCGTCAGCCTCCCTATATAAAGGGACGACCCGGCAGCGGTTTAAGGGCGACAACAATTTGATCGAGAGCCGGGCATAGCTGTTTAGCTCCCTGGCAATCATAACCCTAATCAATAACACCTCGAACTAGACGTAGGCTTTTACCTTCACCGTAAGGGGCTGAACCAGTATAAACCCTCGTGTTCCTTGTCCCGCTTAACCCCTTCAAGCTTCCCAATTGCGATGGCTCCACGACTAAGTCCCAACCCGAGGACATCTGCCGTAACAATTCCACGACAGTTGGCGCCCACCGTGGGGCTGGCGCACGGTGGATTTGAGTTCTTGAAGGGCAGCTTCGAAGGGCTCAAGGGATACGCTGTGGGCCGGATGACCAAGAGTCGTCGCGGCAAGCTCTACATCGACGATGCGGACTGGGTCCCCGACGCCGGCTCAGTGGAGTACGGGTACCGGGTCCCCTTTGGCGGAATTCATGTCTTCATTGGCAAGGTTGGTGAGCCGGGCCCCGAGCCGGATCTCTGCGCCGATCTCATCGAAACGGCTCAGCGCGCACGACCCGCCCGGGCCCGGCCTGCCTTAAAGCGCGCTTTTGTAGGATGCATCCATGGAAGGCCCTCCGATCCATCTGGGTCTGGGGATGAGGCGGCCGCCGGCTCTGACGGCGAGTCGGCCGCTGATGAGTCAAACTCGTTGTACCAACTTCAGGATGGCAGGCTCATGAGTTATTCCGATGGCAACAGTATTCCGGACCTTTTTGAGCCGCCAAGTCAGGTCGGAGTTTTTATGGCTGGTGCGCAGCCTGTTCAGAACCCCGCTACCGGATCGGAAAACCCGGAGCCTTCCCCGGCTCAGGTGCTGATGGATCTCACAGATAAGATGACGGCCCTATTAACTGCCACGGTTGACCCGGCAGATCAAGCCCAGCATGACGCGGAGGTGGCATAGTTAAAATTGGATCTGATGAAAGCTAAAGAGGATCTTGCAGCAGAAGGGATCAGGCTGGCGGCGGAGCGGGCGGCTCTCGACGCCCGGACTCAGTTGATTCAGGCGCAGTCCTTCCAACTCACGATGGATCAGAACGCGGCCAACAAGGTCATGAGAAGGAGGCATCAGAAGGCCCAGTCTCGACTCCCGCCGGTTTACGATCCGCGCAATCTCTTCAACACGCCGGGTGCGGGATCCAGTAACCCACCAGGGGTCATTGCGCCCGGGTCGGGACCCCTTATTCAGCCACTAGTAATGGGGCCTCCCCAGGTGCCCCCTGCCCCACCTCAGTATGTGCCAATACGCCCGGGTCATTACGATAACCCGCTGGAGAACATGGTAGCTGCGGCAGCACGACTAGCGGCTCTTCCCGTTGACGGCAATTCTCCGGCAGCCGTCGAAACCCGCCGGGTCAGGGAACTCCTGCAGACGGCTCTAGCACAGCAAGATGCATACTCCTACAGCTGGGACAGGATCCACTCAACTCCTCGCCCAGGCCAGAGCCCGAGTTACAGCCGGCACATGGTCTCAGCGACCGGCTCAAGTAATGTCCGACGCCATGACCCACCCCCCGGCCATGGCCTGACTCATGTTGGAGCCTTCCACGCAGCAGACCAAGCACGGCAAGAGGCGGAGCAGGTGCCGCAGTTGACGGCTTATCAGACCCCCCCGGCTTATCCGACGGCGTCCGTTGATGTGGGTATTCCTACCAGGACCGGGGGTGTCCCTTGTTTGGTGCCGGCCATCCGTAATGAACGTCTACCTAAGGATTTCAAGGGCCCTAGGAAGGTGCCTAACTATACAGCTGACTTACAGCCTGCGGCCTGGATTGAGAGTTATGAGATGGCTATGGAACTGCTAGAGGTCAGCGAGGCGGCCATGGCCAAATATTTCACCATGATGTTAGATGGAACTGCCCGCACGTGGTTAAAAGGGCTGCCACCGAACTCCATTGGGTCTTGGGCTGAACTGAAGGCCCGGTTCATTCAAAACTTCAAGGATACCTGTAGGCAGTCTATGTCAATTGTGGATTTGACTAACTGTAAGCAGCAGGAGGGTGAATCCACGACCCATTGGGTTCGCCGGGTCAAGGAGATCATACATTCATCAGATAAGATGGACGCCGGCTCTGCAGTCTTGATGTTAGAACAGAACTGTCGTTTTGTGCCCCTAAAGATGAAACTTGGGCAGCTTAAACGCGACTGCACGGATATGGGTACACTAATGGCGGCTCTTGTCAAGTACGCCGATTCTGATGGTACCAAGGATCCCCCTTCAGACGATGAAAGGACAGGGAAGGGAAAGAAGAACGGCAATGGCAAGGGTCCTCAGTTTAACCCGGGGAATCAAGGAGGAGGCAAGCGCAAGGCCGATGGCAGCCTGGAGTTCGTAGCCAACGCCCAAGGCAACAACCAGCGACGCAAGGGGAGGCCCCCTCCCCGAGGCGGCGGGTCAGGACCTTCTCTGGAGCAGCTGTTGAATGAACCTTGTCCGAGACACGGCTCTAGAGAGAAGCCAGCGACTCACCTGTGGAAGGATTGTGCTATCATGAAGGCATTTAAAAACTACAATGGCCCGGGCGGCGGCTCAGGCGCCGGCGGCTTTCATGGCCCGGGCGGCGGGTCAAATTCCGGTCCTCAGAATGGTCAAGGGGGCTTTAATCAACAGTCTGGTCAGGGTCATCAACAGCAACAGGGGGGCTATCAGACCAACCCAAAGCAGCTTAGCGGTGGACAGTATCACGTGTTCACCACTAGTTTGTGCAAACGAGACGAAAAGCTTCACAAGAGGGCTGTTAATGTTGTCGCGCCGGCAGTTCCACGCTACTTACGGTGGTCGGAGCAGCCCATAGTGTGGAGTAGGGAGGACCACCCTCCCCGGGTGGATAACCCGGGCCACCTGGCCTTAGTGGTGGCTCCTCAAGTGGGAGGCTATAAGTTCACAAAGGTACTCATGGATGGAGGCAGCAGCATCAACATCCTCTATTATGAGACTTTCCGTCGTATGGGGCTAGTTGATAAGAACCTCAGCCAGTCAAATACTATCTTCCATGGTGTGGTACCCGGTAAATCGGCTTATCCAGTCGGCAAGATCGAACTGGAAGTGGCCTTCGGTGATGAGAACAACTACAGGGTGGAAAAGTTGACCTTTGAGGTGGTCAAGATAAGAAGTCCATACCATGCTATATTCGGACGGCCGGCTTACGCCAAGTTCATGGCACGGCCGTGTTATGTGTACTTACAACTCAAGATGCCGGGTCACAACGGGACCATTACGGTTCACGGCAGCCGGAAAGTGGCTCTGGAGTGTGAGGAAGGTGACGCGGCTTATGCAGAGTCCATTTGTGCCACAGAAGAGTTGAAATTTTATAAAGACAATGTTGACCCAACAGATATGACCTCTCTGAAAAAGCCAACCACGGAGAATGAACCAGCAATGAAGTTTAAATCAGCTGATGAGACTAAACTTGTTGATTTTGTTCCAGGTGACTCGTCTCAGCAGTTCAGCATCAGTGCAAATTTGGACCAGAAATAGGAAGGCGCGCTCATCGAGTTCATCCGTGAGAATAGGGACATCTTTGCATGGAAACCTTCTGACATGCCAGGTGTACCTAGAGAACTCGCTGAGCACACTCTCAATGTTGATCCAAAATTTAAGCCGGTCAGACAGTTCCTTTGACGGTTTAATGAAGAGACACGGAAGGCTATTGGTGAAGAAGTGGCCCGGCTTTTGGCGGCCGGGTTCATTGTTGAGGTTTTTCACCCAGAGTGGTTGGCTAACACGGTGCTTGTACTTAAAAAGAACGGCACCTGGCGGATGTGTGTGGATTACACGGACTTGAACAAGGCGTGTCCGGCTGATCCTTTTGCTCTCCCCCGTATCGATCAGATCATTGATGCTACGGCAGGTTGTGCACGCTTAAGTTTCTTGGATGCTTATTCCGGGTATCATCAGATTAAGATGGCAGTTAAGGACCAGGAGAAGACGGCGTTCATCACTCCCTTTGGAGCCTTCTGCTATGTGCCTATGCCCTTCGGACTCAAGTGTGCACAAGCGACTTACCAGCGTTGTGTGCAGAATTGTCTTCATAAACAGATCGGGCGCAATGTTCACGCTTATGTGGACGACATTGTGGTTAAATCCATCAAGGAGGAAACCCTGATAGATGACTTAAGGGAAACCTTCGACAATCTCCGGGTCTATAAGATGATGCTTAACCCGGCCAAATGTGTTTTTGGTGTTCCTGCAGGCAAACTATTGGGTTTCTTGGTTTCTGACAGAGGCATTGAGGCTAACCCGGAGAAGATCAAGGCCATCACTTCCTTGGCTAGGCCGGCGTGCGTAAATGACGTTCAGCGTTTGGCGGGTCGCATCGCTGCTTTAAGCCGGTTTATAAGTCGTTTGGGTGAGAAGGCTATGCCCTTATATCAGTTGATGAAGAAAACTGACAACTTCATCTGGAATGATGCAGCTAATACCGCTTTTGAGGATTTGAAAAAGCAACTGGCAGAGCCCCCTGTCCTTGCTGCTTCGGTTGATAAGGAGCCCTTGCTACTGTATGTGGCAGCAAACGCACGAGCCGTCAGCGTGGCTATTGTGGTGGAGCGCAAGGAGGCGGGTAAGGAGCATCCGGTTCAGCGGCCGGTTTATTATATCAGTGAGGTGCTCATTGAGTCCAAGCAGAGGTATCCACATTGGCAGAAGCTTGTGTATGGGGTGTTTATGGCGAGCCGGAAGCTTAAGCATTATTTTCAGGATCATTCCATCACTGTGGTCAGTTCCGCCCCTCTTGGTGATATTATCCAAAACAGAGAGGCTACAGGGAGAATTGCTAAGTGGGCTATAGAACTTGGACCTCATGACCTTAAATATGTGCCACGCACTGCTGTCAAGTCTCAGGCCTTGGTGGATTTCATCAATGATTGGACAGAGTCACAAGTACCCGAACAAAAGCCGGATAACACTTATTGGACTATTCACTTTGATGGGTCCAGGCAGCTGGAGGGCTCGGGGGCTGGTGTTGTCTTGGCTTCCCCTAAAGGTGACAAGTTCCATTATGTGCTACGGTTGATGTTTCCTTGCACTAACAATGCGGCTGAATACGAGGCTTTGCTCCACGGTCTTCGGGTGGCTGAGGAGATGAGCTTAAGCCGGGTGAGGTGTTTTGGTGACTCAGACTTGGTGGCTCAACAAGTATCAGGCACCTGGGATTCTAAGGATCCTCTAATGGCGGCTTATCGCCGCGAGGTTGATGCCATTGCCGGGCACTTTCAGGGATATCAAGTGGAGCACATTGACCGCAGGAAGAATGAGGCGGCTGATGCTTTAAGCCGGCTCGGCTCTCAGCGAAAGCCGGTGCCGCCTAACACTTTCCTGGATGTCCTATATAACCCTTCGGTTAAGTTGCCTGCAGAGGAGGACTTGGCTATCCCTGACCCGGAGGCACGACTGGTGGCGGCTCTGCATATCATACCAGACTGGACAATGCCATATCTGGCTTATATAACCCGGGGAGAGTTGCCTGAGGATGAAATTCTGGCCAGGCAAATAACCCGGCGGGCTAAGTCAATGATTGTTATCGATGGCGAGTTGCATCATCGCAGTATTTCAGGGGCATTCCAGCGTTGTATCTCCCCTGAGGAAGGTCAAGAGATCTTGCGCGAGATCCATGAAGGGGATTGTGGCCATCATGCCGGTTCAAAATCTCTTGTGGCCAAGGCTTTCCGTCATGGTTTTTATTGGCTGACGGCTCACGCTGATGCAGAGGACTTGGTCAGTAAATGTGATGGCTGCCAAAGGTTCTCACGACGGGCTCATGTGCCGGCTCAGGAGTTGAGGATGATCCCAATCACTTGGCCCTTTGCAGTCTGGGGGCTTGATATGGTTGGGCCTTTTAAACGGTCCAAGGATAAGAAGACCCACCTCTTGGTGGTGGTTGAGAAATTCACGAAGTGGGTGGAAGCTGAGCCAGTTAGCAAGTGCGATGCAGTTACGGCGGTTCAATTTATGAAAAAGGTGATTTTCCGTTTTGGCTTTCCGCACAGCATCATAACTGACAATGGCACCAATCTATCCAAGGGTGCTATGGAAGAGTTTTGTCAACGAGAGCATATCTGGCTTGATGTTTCTTCAGTGGCTCATCCCCAGTCCAATGGTCAAGCTGAGAGAGCTAACCAGGAGATTCTGAAGGGCATCAAACCCCAGCTTTTGGTCCCTTTGCAACGGACGCCGGGTTGTTGGGTGGAGGAATTGCCCTCCGTCTTATGGAGCATCAACACTACTCCTAACAGGTCTACAGGCTTCACGCCTTTCTTCCTGGTTTATGGAGCAGAAGCAGTTCTCCCCAGCGACATCCGTCATGATTCACCTCGTGTGGCGGCTTATGTTGAGACGGATAATAAACAGGCGCGCCAGGATGCTCTGGACCTGTTGGACGAACAGCGTGATGTGGCAGCAGCCCGTTCAGCAATTTACCAACAAGACCTGCGCCGTTATCATAGCCGCCGGGTCAAGTCCCGGGTCTTTCAGGAAGGCGACCTGGTGCTCCGGCTCATCCAGGATCAAACAGATGCACACAAGTTATCCCCACCTTGGGAAGGGCCTTTTGTGGTCAGTAAGAACTTGCACAACGGGTCATATTACCTCATTGATATCCGGGAGCATAAGGACTTGCGTAAATCTGAGGAGGAGACCCGTCGGCCGTGGAACATAGCTCAGCTTCGGCCTTACTACACTTGAGCTACCGGCTCTTGTGATGTACATATTTATCTCAGCCATGTATATATTATGATAAAGCAATAAAGCAGGACCTCTGTCCTTTGCTCTCTCCCAAGTATGTGTGTTGTTTTTTACATGCTGACTTACAGAAGATCCGGCTTATAATCATCTTCAAATCTAGCTGTAAGCAATAAAGTCACTTGGGGGCTTCCTGTTCAAACATGGGTCGTATTCGAACCAAAGAGAACATAGCTGTCGATACCCATTTGATTGGCAAAGTGCCGAGCTCATTGGGAGGTTGCCTTTGGTCATATTTGAATCATAGTGTAACCCCTCTGAGAACCGACGTGGGTCGTATTCGAATCAGCGTCGTTAAACAATTTTCAGAATCACTTGGGGGCTTCCTGTTCAAACATGGGTCGTATTCGAACCCAAGAGAACATAGCTGTCGATACCCTCTTGATTGGCATCGCCGAACCCACTGGGGGCTATATGATCGTATCCGAATCTTAGATTAACCCCTTTTGGACCGAGGTTCTGGTCGTATTCGAACCGGAAGCCCTTAAATTTTTACATTTTACCACAAGTTTACTCTGATCATGTCAAAGTATGTACTGCCGGGTTTCACTTGCCGGCTTAATTTTGGTTTATCTTGTTAGTTGAGCATCATGGATGTCATCAAGACAAGTAAATTCGAGTTCAGATACTAACCGTGCTACCCGGGTTATTTAACCCGGAAGTATGCTTACAAGCTGTTGAGTGTGTTATCACGACTATGTTCGGAATATAGTTAAGGACCAGTCTTTTTGGTTTGAATTTCCGGGTTATCCATCTCAGACACCTGATTCTCAGGGCGGTAAGCCGCCTTGTGACTTGCGATTTGCCTTCTTATGCAGATAATTAAAGGTACTTTTTTAAAAGGTTGAGAAGCACGAAGGATAATTATAACCCGGAGGAACATAAAAAAGAATGACTTCAAAGGATTTCAGCATTCATTACGTGCACGATGGCACGGCAAAGATAAATTGTGGCACCTATTCTATTACAAAAATCTTTCAAAGTTTCAAGGGTGGAGCGTTGTTTGGTGAGCCGCTAGCCGGTTTATGACGCCTGCTGAGTCGAAGTCCCCGGCTCATCTTCTGCTCCGGCTGATCCCAAGACTTCGAAGGTCGCCGACTTCCAGTTGATGCCACTAAGAGCTTCGAACTGAGCTTCTTCGTCAATTAACCCGGCCGGGTTAATCTCCGGGGCAAAGGTGTGCTGGCGAGCCGGGGGAATCAGATTGATAGCTTCATAGCGAGGGGTTGGAATCCTCTGATTCTCCGTGTTGTATCCCGGCTGATACTTGGTTAAATCGGTGTCGTTCCCGATGATGGTGGCCACCGGGCGCACAGCCTTCACACAAGCCGCGAAGTCCTTCTGGTCGAACGCTGAGCCGTCTTCTTTCAGGCTGGGGTAACCCAGGGCGATGTCTGCCGGGTCTAGCTCCGGCAAGAAGGCTTTGGCCCGGCTCAGTGCGGCGATTGCTCCGGATCTCGCGGATGCTCGTCGTAGCTCCTGGATCCGCTGCGGCAAAACTGCGAGCCGGCGCAGGACTTCGGCCAGATGAGTCGGCACTTCATTCGACAGGGCCACCACAGCTAAGGCCCGCTGTGACCCGGTGTAGAGCTGTTCCACCAGGGTGTACACGGCCTTTAACTTGGTGACCACGCTCTGGTTCAAGTTGGCGCTTCTGGAACCTGTTTAACAACATCAGATGACCCAGTGATAAGGATGAGTTAAGAGATGTAAACATTCCAACGTGAATGAAAGCCGGTGAGGCGACTTACCGAAGATGGCAGCTACCATTTGGGACACTTGGCGCTTTAGACCGGAGAGCTCAGCGGTCTTCTCAGTGAGGGCCTTCTCCGCCTGTTCTGCCCGGGTCACCAGTGCAGCTTTCTCTTCAGCCCAGGCCTTCCGCTCAGCGTCGAATTCAGTCTTCAATTTCTCCTGAGCGGCGATGCTGGAGACAAACTTGGCATTTGCCTTCCGGGTCTCCATCTCTTGTGCCTTCAGCCGGCTCTTGAGATCAGCCAGGTCCGACTCTAATTTCTTGCCAACAGCCTGCATATATTTCCGGGTTATTAACAGTCATTCTATAAAGTCCCAAGCGCTTTCCAAGCAAAGACACTTGGCACTTGGGGGCTAATGCATTTTGAACGTATCTATCTATGTACGGCCGGCTCAGTTCAGTAAGCCGGAATCTAAAAGTCTACAACATATTCAAGTATAAGTCCTAGACTTGGGGGCTAGAATGACAAGGATCACTATGCAGAAATAAGAAAACAGCAGAAGGTTACCTCAGATTTCTGTTGGATCTGGTTGACCATGGCGATCTCGGCGTCTCGGCTCTTGTGAACCTGGCTGATATAGCCTGAGGCAAGCTCTCCAATGCTTAAATCGGTGTAGCTGGAGAGATCCAGATTCACCCGATGGGGTTGCAGCAACTCCCCCTTCGCGGAGCATTTGGCCAGTGCGGTCGGCCTCCCCGGCTCAACATACTCCGTCCGGGTAATTACCACGTCCGGGTCATTAGCTGGTGGGGCTGAGCCGGACGCCTCCGGGTTAGCTGATGCTTCGGTTGTTCTCTTGGTGCTCGGGGCAGGGGCTTCAGGCGCCGTGTCCATGGGAATGGTGGCTTCGGGGGCGGAGGCGGCTGGCGGCTCTTGAGCCGTCGTCTCCGGCTCAGGCAAGTCTGGCACTCCGGCTGACCTTGTCTTCTTTGCTCTTTTGGTGAGCTTTGCCTGGGCACTAAAAATGCAGAAGTGTTAGGCATACAAAGGGTAAGTACAGACAGATAATGTAAGGAGATTGTTATTACCCGGGGGCAGTCTTGAAGGCCGGCAGACTTGACTGCATGGAGTCACCCGAAGAGGGGGAGGTCTCCTGGTAGTTGGAGTCAGAATAGTTGAGTGGCTGACGGATGACACCCGCCAACGGATGAAAAGGGTACAGGTGAGAAAAAACCTCAGTGCGGCGTTTCCTCGTTGCGTCGGGTAACCCGGTGGAGAGGTCGGTGTCCTTGCGGGCCCGGGTGTGACGCCGGCTCTCGTGAACCTGCTGCTTCAAAAGGAATTGAGGGTCTTGATGAGCTAATGGATGAGAAAAGCTTACTTTCCGGGTTACCCTTCGGACTTTCAGCTGTGGCAAAGGCTCCGAGTCGGAGGGGAGTAACGTTATCTCTTCAATCACTGGGTTACTGGCGCCGGTGTCGTCCTGTCAGCAAGCAAGTGTTGATAAGGCGGACAGCATCAGACAACATATACTGCAAGAATTTAAAAGGTTTAAGGGTTACCTCTGATTCGGAGCTATCGCTTAATTGCAGCAGCTCCGAAGCAGTGGGTCTGTTTCCCTTTTTGCGAGGGGCGGCTCTCTTGGCGGCTTTCTTCGCCTTCCTGGCCTTCTTGGCCGCCTCATGGTCATACTTGACCCGCCAGAATTTATCATCAGCCTGCGAAATACAGTAATGAGCTTTTAGTAAAAGGATAGGTAAAACAAAATGGAAAGGTTAAAGTCAGCGGCTTACCGCTGGGGCTGGATTGGTCTTGCAGAACGGGGCTAGCCCGGTTCTTCCACAGTCTGCCAGGCTCTCGTTTAGCAGAGCCTTGGTCTCTTCTTCAGCAACGTCTTCTGGAAGATCATTGCGACTGTGCCTCTGCGGGTCATCCTTTCGCCCGGTGTACTCACACATTAAGCCGGGGCGGCGGCTCAACGGGATCACCCGCCAAGAGATCCAGACCCGGACCAGGTCTATTCCGTTCAGACCGTTGCCTAGCAGGGCCTTGATCTTATTGAGCGTTGGAAGCAGAGGCTGGCGTTCCGCAGCAGACAGCTTGTCGGATAGCGGATGAGTCGGCTCCAGGCGCGTTGGGCGAAAGCCGGGCAGCGGGCTTTCATCAGCCGGGGATGTGTCTTGGCAGTAGAACCAAGTCATGTTCCAGTCCTTGGGGTGACTTGGCGGTTCTGCGTAAGGAAATAGGCAGTCCCTGCGCCGTTGGATGGAGATGCCGCCTAACTCTAGACTTGGGCCGTTTGCGCACTCGGTTTGGCAGTTCAAATAAAACAGCTCTCTGAAGAGCAGCAGACTCGGCTCTTCTCCAAGATATACTTCACAAAAAACTTGGAAGTTGCAGATGTTGGATACGGAATTGGGTCCTATATCCTGAGGCCGAAGGTCAAAGAAGTTGAGCACGTCCCGGAAGAATTTTGAGCCGGGCGGTGCGAAGCCCCGGCTCATATGGTCTGCAAAGATCACTACCTCCCCGTCCCTCGGCTGAGGTCTCTCTTCGGACGGGTCAGGGGCACGGTAGGACATCACTTCCTTCCTGGGCAGATATCCGGACTTAACGAAGTTGGCCAGGGTCTCATCAGTGATGTTGGATCTCATCCAGTTGCAAGTGATGGGAGCTTTGGGAGGCATGGTGATGGTTGGTGATCTATGATAAAGAGGAAAGTGTCCGGGTTAATTATAAGCCGGAGTTTATCATTCAAGTTACAATGACGGCTTATGAAGGGGACTAATGGTATGTATTGACATGGTGGGTTATTTAAGCCGTCAGAGCATTCAGGATGAGTTGGTCATCTGCGGCTTACTGCGGTTAAGTCGGAAGATACTACAGATCATGGTTCTCTTTAAACCGGAAAAGTTCTACGGCGCGTGTTTTCTTTAAGTCGGAAATATAAGCCGCCAAGATTCAAGGGTTGCAGTTTTTACTAAGTATGGTAAAACAGATTTCATACATTACAGTAACTTTTTCGGATCAAAATGGTCGGGCAAGATGAAAATTTTCTAGACCTAAAGAAACAGAAACATGAGAAGTTCTTAAGGTGGAACATGGTTTTTAAGCAGTGCAAAGAGGATTTTTTTTTGCAGATAGAATGGATCTCGAACAGTTACCGCAAAGGGTCTGTGAAGAGTTAAGATCAACGGGGGCAGTGGCTACAGGGGTTACCGAAACTTGCGGCAATGGTGAAGAACGCGAAGAACACAAGATGAACCCTACCACAGATTTGTTCTAGCAAGGCAGGGAAGACTCACCGGAGTTGAGGAAGAGCGAAGGTCGCCGCCGTTATCTGGTCCGGGTCAGGGTGATGCAGCGGCCGGGTCGGTGAAGATCAGGGGCGCGACGGCGGCGGCGACGGCAGAAGCTCGGGCAGAGGAACGGCAACGCGAGGAAGAAGAAGGAGAGTGTGAGAAGAGAGTGCCGGGCCGGCCTATTTATAAGGCCGAGTCATAAGTGGGCGCGGGATTCAAGGAGGCCACGGCGTGGTTATCTCCCCCTCACGGCGCCTCGATTTTCGCAAAGACAGTAAAAGCAAAGATCCGTTGCGGATCTGGCGGAGTAAAAAACGGACTTAATGGAGGATGACGTCACGGCAGATTATCCGGAGTCCAGAGGATGACGTCACTCCGGGTTATGACCTTCACATGAATGGTAAGCCGGAGAATTTTTCTGTCTGCAGAGCTGAAGATTGACACAAGCCGGCTCAAGTCAATCTGGGGCCTAATGTTGAGGATATAGACCTGGGGGTCACCCGCCAGGAGGGCCGGGTTACTCCAAGGATCATTACCAGAAGCCCGGAGCTAAGTTTCAGGATAATGGGCCAGAGATGGGCTGAGACCCGGATATAGCTTAAAGCCCGTAGTTACAATCATTGTTATAGTAGACTTGTAGTGTAAGGCAAGTATTGTTTAGAGTCCGAGCCGGACACTCTTATGAGCCGCCGGGACTCTAAGGGCTGCTGGACGTCAGCCTCCCTATATAAAGGGACGACCCGGCAGCGGTTTAAGGGCGACAACAATTTGATCGAGAGCCGGGCATAGCTGTTTAGCTCCCTGGAAATCGTAACCCTAATCAATAACACCTCGAACTGGACGTAGGCTTTTACCTTCACCGTAAGGGGCTGAACCAGTATAAACCCTCGTGTTCCTTGTCCCGCTTAACCCCTTCAAGCTTCCCAATTGCAATGGCTCCACGACTAAGTCCCAACCCGAGGACATCTGCCGTAACAATTCCACGACACTCTTAGTCTCTCCTACTTTGGAAGATCAAATTCGTGAGGCACAACTCCTGGATACCATGGTGAAGAAGGTGAAATGTGGTATTGACAAGGGTCTTTCCAAATACAAGTGCTATCGCATTGATGACAGAGACACTTTATTCTTCGAGGACCGGATTGTGGTTCCTAAAGGTGATCTAAGGAAAGTCATTATGAACGAGGCACACAATTCTCTTCTTTCCATTCATCCTGGAAGTACGAAGATGTACCATGACCTCAAGCAGTCGTATTGGTGGACTCGAATGAAGCGAGAAATCGCTCAATTCGTGAATGAATGTGATGTCTGTCGAAGGGTGAAAGCAGAACAACAACGCCCAGCTGGTCTCCTCCAACCTCTTGCTATCCCAGAATGGAAGTTTGATCATATCGAAATGGACTTCGTGACTGGATTTCCAAAGTCCAAGCGTGGAAATGATGCTATCTTCGTTGTCACCGACAAGCTTACTAAAGTGGCTCATTTCCTTCCAATCAAAGAATCTATCATAGCAGCTCAGTTGGCAGAGCTATACACCTCCAAGATTGTCTCCTTGCACGGCATTCCACAATTGATATCTTCAGATCGTGGAGGCATCTTCACTTCTAAGTTCTAGGACTCCTTCCAGAAGGCCATGGGCACCAACATTCGCTTCAGCACAGCTTTCCATCCTCAAACTAGTGGCCAAGTCGAGCGAGTCAATCAAATTCTTGAAGATATGCTCAAGGCTTGTGTCATTTCCTTTGGCATGAAATGGGAAGATTGTCTTCCATATGCCGAATTCTCCTACAACAACAGTTTCCAAGCGAGTTCGGGCAAGGCCCCATTCGAGATTCTCTATGGAAGAAAGTGCCGTACTCCTCTCAATTGGTCAGAGACTGGTGAACGCCAACTTCTTGGCAATGAGTTAATCACAGAGGCTGAAGAAATGTGTAAAGTCATCCGTGAAAATCTCAAAGCCGCGCAATCGCGCCAGAAGAGTTACTATGATAGTAAGCACCGTGATGTGGCTTTCGATATCGGGGACCATGTCTACCTCCGCGTCTCTCCAATGAAAGGCACTCGTCACTTCGGTATCAAAGGGAAGCTTGCCCCTAGATACATGGGTCCTTTCAAGATCATTGGCAAAAGAGGCGACCTCGCTTATCAACTTGAGTTTCCTTCCAACTTCGCGAACGTGCACGATGTGATCCACGTGTCACAGCTCCGCAAGTGCTTCAAGATGCCTGAGCGCACCATCAACTTCGAAGTGATTGATCTCCAAGAAGATCTGTCTTATCATGAGCACCCCATTGCTATTCTTGAAGAAACTGAGCGCAAGACTCGCAACAAGTCAATCAAATTCCTGAAAGTGAAGTGGTCGCACCATTCCGACCGAGAAGCCACCTGGGAACGCGAGGACCACCTCCGTTCCGAATATCCGGAGTTCTTTCAGTCCTAGATCTCGGGACGAGATCCTCTCGTAGTGGTGGAGTGTTGTAACGCCCCAGATGTAACTTTCCATATTTGTAACTCCAACTCATGCCATTTTCGGCTATGTGTTATGATATTCCCTTCGTGGTCGGATTTTGTTTTTCGTTTTTGCATTTTTTTTCATGTCATGCATCTCATATCAGGTCATCATGTGCATCTCATTTGCATATGTGTTCGTCCCATGCATCCGAGCATTTTCCCCGTTGTCCGTTTTGCAATCCGACACTCCCACCTCCTCCGGCGCACCCCTCTTGTTTTCCTTTCGTGAGCGGGTGTCAAACGTTCTCGGAATGGACCGAGGCTTGCCAAGTGGCCTTGGTATACCACCGGTAGACCACCTGTCAAGTTTCGTGCCATTTGGAGGTCGTTTGACGCTCCAACAGTTAACCGGGTAACCGCAAAGTCCTTTTGTGTGTTGCAGCAAAACCCCCCTCCAAACAGCCCAAAACCCCTCTAAGTCACTTCCATGCTCTAGGTCGTTTGATCACGATCATGTGGGCGAAAACCGCACTCCGTTTGGAGTCTCCTAGCTCCCTCTACCTATAAAACTCCTCCCCCTCCGAAATTATTCGCAGATGAAACCCTAGCCCGTTCCCCTCGCGCCGCCGGACACGTCCGGAGCCGGCCGGACGAAACCCGCCGCCGCCCGCAGCCAACCTCAGCGTGCCACATCAGCGCCGTACGCCGCGCCGCCGCGAGGCCCGCGTCGGGCCCCCGCGGTCCACATCGCCTTCCCCGCCGCCCGTCTCCTCCAGCGCCGCCTCGCCGCCGTCCCCCGCGCTCGTCGCCGGCCAGCCGCCGCTCCGGCGACCTCGGCGCCCCGTCGCCCACGCCCCGGCGGCCTCCCCCCTCTCCGCGCGCACGGCGCCGCCCGCGCCACCGACCCCTTCTCCCTCCTCGTCGCCGGCGTCCTCCTCGAGTCCTCCCCGCCGGCGCCTCCTCTCCCCCGTCTCCGGCAGCAACTCCGGCAGCCCCGGCGAACCCTAGCTCGGCCCGATCCAGATCTGGTTGACCTCTTTCCCCTCCCCGTTTTTCTCTAAGTCCTAAATATTTACAGTACATGCCTCTGTTCATCGCATCATAAGTCTCTGCATATAGCTCCGTTTCGCACGTGTAATATATCTAAATGTTCGTCTTGAGATGCTCTTAATTTTGTTTAATTGCACCATGTTCATTTGAGTCTATATTGATGCCCAAATCTCTGGTGCAAGAGTGCTAGTTGCTGTTAACTGCTGTTACTTATCAGATCTTGGTGATTTGTTATTTTTGTTGCTATTGATGTGTGCATCTTATGGGCATGAGTTCTACATGTGTTTTGATGTATGCCATGCCATATTTAAATAGGTGTATGCCATGTATTTTTGTGATCTCTGTGGTGACTAGCACAAGCATGCAAACTAGGCTTCGTGATGGTTCTATGGTGCCTGCTGTTATTTTATTGCTATGTATCCATTTGGCTACAGAGAGATCCATGCTCCATATGGAGATGTTCAGTAAGGATGTTTCGTAGATATGATTATGCTATATCCATTCATGCGTCTGTTTGCAATTATGGAGTGCCCTAGCATGACTCAATCTAGCTCTACTTTTGCTATAAAATATTTCTGGCAGATTGTTTACGTGTTATTCAATTTTGCCAAGCTTGTTGTAGTTGATCCATACATGCTATGTATTTGCTCTTGCCATGGATAGTTTCAAAAACATGCCATCTTGCTATAGGTATGCTTGTTTTGTCATGCATTGCCTTGTGATGAGTGAATGAAGCTCACCAAGATGCCTTCATATTACTGTTTCTGCCATGCTCTGTTTTCTGCCAAGTCTGTAACCTGTTAACGAAACTTGCTATGTTTACATGGTTGCCATCATATCTTCTGGTCATTTTTGGCTTATGGTCAGTAAGGGACTTTTGTCATATGCATTTAGTAGATTACTGCTATGCCTTGTTTTGCTATGTTCAGTTCCTGTAGCATATTGTTTTCTTGCTCTGGACATTGCTACCTGATGCTGTTTCAGCCATGTCCAGTAATTTCACCAAGTCTGTGAACCTGATATCTTTTGCACTTTTGCCATGCTTGTTTGAGCCTGTTATGTTGTGATCTAGCCATAGCTCAGTGTTCATCTTTTGTCAATCATCTCCTATAGATTACTTTCATATGCTTTGTTGCTATGTTGGGGTGCTATAGAATTGTTACTTGTTGCATTCTAAGTGCTATCATGTTGTTAATCACAGATTCGTGTCATTCTTGTTTTGCTTGCCATTTACAAACCGTGCGTCCGTTTCCGGTGATCTTTATATCGTTTTCAACCGAAATCATCTCACCTTTCCAGTGGCATACTTGGTTTGCCAAGTTACTGCCTTGTTCATCATTTTTCTTCCGGAGCACGCATACACATCGCATACCACATCTCGCATATCATGCATGTTTTGCATCATGTTGCTTGTGCATTTCCCGTGATTGATTGTGGTTCCGTTGCTTGTGTTCTTGTTTGGGTAGTGCCGGGAGATGAGTTCGTGAATGAGGAACCTGTTGAGTACGCTTACGAGGATCAAGCTTTCGACAACTCTGAGAACCTTGCAGGCAAGATGACCATACCCTCGAAATCACTTCTATCTTTGCTTTGCTAGTTGTTCGCTCTATTGCCATGCTGCGCTACCTATCACTTGCTATATCATGCGTCCCATATTGCCATGTCAGCCTCTAACCATCCTTTCCTAGCAAACCGTTGTTTGGCTAAGTTACCGCTTTTGCTCAGCCCTTCTTATAGCGTTGCTAGTTGCAGGTGAAGTTGAAGTTTGTTCCATGTTGGAACATGGATATTTCGGAATATCACAATATCTCTTATTTAATTAATGCATCTATATATTTGGTAAAGGGTGGAAGGCTCGGCCTTATGCCTGGTGTTTTGTTCCACTCTTGCCGCCCTAGTTTTCGTCATACCGGTATTATGTTCCTTGAGTTTGCGTTCCTTACGCGGTTGGGTGATTTATGGGACCCCCTTGACAGTTCGCCTTGAATAAAACTCCTCCAGCAAGGCCCAACCTTGGTTTTACCATTTGCCACCTAAGCCTTTTTCCCTTGGGTTTTCGCGAGCCCGAGGGTCATCTTATTTTAACCCCCCGGGCTAGTTCTCCTTCGAGTGTTGGTCCGAACTGAGTAGACTGCGGGGTCCCATCATGGAAACTCGAGGTCTGGTTTTACTCGTAGGATGTCTCATCCGGTGTTGCCCTGAGAACAAGATATGTGCAGCTTCTATCGGGATTTGTCGGCACATCGGGCGGCTTTGCTGGTCTTGTTTTACCATTGTCGAAATGTCTTGTAAACCGGGATTCCGAGACTGATCGGGTCTTCCTGGGAGAAGGTTTATCCTTCGTTGACCGTGAGATCTTATGATGGGCTAAGTTGGGACACCCCTGCAGGGTATTATCTTTCGAAAGCCGTGCCCGCGGTTATGAGGCAGATGAGAATTTGTTAATGTTCGGTTGTAGAGAACTTGTCACTTGACCCAATTTAAAATACATCAACCGTGTGTATAGCCGTGATGGTCTCTTTTCGGCGGAGTCCGGGAAGTGAACACGGTTTGAGTTATGCATGAACGTAAGTAGTTTCAGGATCACTTCTTGATCATTTCTAGCTTCGCGACCGTTGCGTTGCCTCTCTTCTCGCTCTCATTTGCGTATGTTAGCCACCATATATGCTTAGTGCCTGCTATAGCTCCACCTCATTACACCATCCTTTCCTATAAGCTTAAATAGTCTTGATCTCGCGGGTGTGAGATTGCTGAGTCCTCATGACTCACAGATTCTACCAAAAAAGTTGCAGGTGCCGATGATGCCAGTGCAGATGACGCAACCGAGCTCAAGTGGGAGTTCGACGAGGAACGTGGTCGTTACTATGTGTCTTTTCCTGATGATCAGTAGCGGAGCCCAGTTGGGACGATCGGGGATCTAGCATTTGGGGTTATCTTATTTCATTTGGATTTGACCGTAGTCGGTCTATGTGTGGTTTTTGGATGATGTATGAAATATTTATGTATTGTGTGAAGTGGCGATTGTAAGCCAACTCTCGTTATCCCATTCTTGTTCATTACATGGGATTGTGTGAAGATGACCCTTCTTGCGACAAAACCACAATGCGGTTATGCCTCTAAGTCGTGCCTTGACACGTGGGAGATATAGCCGCATCGTGGGCATTACATTTCATGAGCTAACTTAAGAGTGTTTAGTTCTTTAGTTAGACGCTCAATCTCCTTCTTATCATCATCATTCGTTTTATCTTGATTAGCATGATTAATTGACGTTTCATCATAGTTTTCATCACTAGGGTTATCAACAAGTAAATCATCATCACCTAGCAAATCATCTTCATTACTATTGAAATCAACATACTCGGGATGTGTTACCTTTGGATCTTTGGCCATGAAGCATCTTCCAATTCCTTCATTTGGTGAGTCAAATATGTCGTAGGAGTTGGTTGACACAAGTTCTAGACCGACAACACCTTCATCTTGAGTATATTCGGAGTCGGAGTGATTGTCGGAGTCGGAGCCGGATACCCATTCACCAACATGAGCTTGATGTCTTCTTTTTGTGTAGCTCCTTGATGACTTATCCTTCCTTTCCGAGTCCTTGCTTCTCCGAGAGGGTCTTCGTTCATAACGATCATCTGTACTCCTCCTTTCTCTTGGTGATGATTCTTCTCTTCTACTTCTTCTTTTGGGAGAATCTTCTCTTCTTTTGTAGGGAGCCATACACTCATTGGAGTAGTGTCCGGATGTTCCACAATTGTAGCAATTACGCTCACGACTAGAAGATCTTTTGTCATTGTAGGACCTTGACTTGGAACTTCTTTCTTTGCTTCTACTCTTGTAGAACTTGTTGAAGTTCTTTACCATTAGGCTCAATTCTTCATTGAAGGTTTGTTTCTCACTTGATGATGTGGGAGCATCACATGAGGCTTTGTAAGCACCACTAGACTTGTTGTGAAGCTCTTCCTTATCCTTGAGTGACATCTCATGAGAAACAATTCTTCCAATGACTTCCGTTGGCTTGAGATCTTTGTAATTGGGCATCATTTGGATCAATGTGCACACGGTATCATATTTTCCATCAAAGGCTCTTAGGATCTTCTCGATGATGAATTTGTCGGTCATCTCTTCACTTCCCAAGCCGGCAATCTCATTTGAGATGAGAGCAAGCCTAGAGTACATTTCGGCGACACCTTCACCATCCTTCATTTTGAACTTGTCAAGTTGACTTTGAAGCATATCCAATTTGGATTCCTTGACGGAGTTGGTACCTTCGTGCATATCAATCAAGGTATCCCAAATTTCCTTTGCATTCTCAAGACGGCAGATTTTGTTGAATTCTTCGGGGCACAATCCATTGAAGAGAATATCACAAGCTTGAGCATTGTATTGTAGCATCTTCAACTCTTCTGCGGTAGCTTCACGGTTTGGTTCTCTCCCATCAAAGAATTCACCTTGCAAGCCAATACACACAATAGCCCAAACGGCGGGGTTATGTCCAAGAATATGCATTTTCATCTTATGCTTCCAACTAGGAAAATTTGTACCATCAAAGTAAGGATCTCTACGGTGGTAATTTCCCTCGCTAGACGCCATACTCTCCTAGGTTGTGAAACCAAGGCTATGACCACCAAAAGCTATGGAAATCAAAGCAAATGGAGACCAAAGCTCTGATACCACTTGTAGGATCGAAAGTATGTCTAGAGGGGGTGATTAGACTACTTGACCAAATAAAAATCTAGCCTTTTCCCAATTTTAGTTCTTGGCAGATTTTAACAACTTAGCACAAATCAAGCAATCAACCTACACATGCAATTCTAAGAGTATAGCAGCGGAATGTAAAACAATTGCATATGAAGGTAAAGGGGTGAGTTTGAGGGAGCAAACGCAATGTTGACACGGAGACTTTTTATCCGTGGTTCCGATAGGTGGTGCTATCTTACATCCACATTGATGGAGACATCAACCCACGAAGGGTAACGGTTGCGCGAGTCCACGAAGGGCTCCACCCACGAAGGGTCCACGAAGAAGCAACCTTGTCTATCCCACCATGGCCGTCGCCCATGAAGGACTTGCCTCACTAGGGTAGATCTTCACGAAGTAGGCGATCTCCTTGCCCTTACAAACTCCTTGGTTCAACTCCACAATCTTGTCGGAGGCTCCCAAGTGACTCCTAGCCAATCTAGGAGACACCACTCTCCAAGAAGTAACAAATGGAGTGTTGATGATGAACTCCTTGCTCTTGTGCTTCAAATGATAGTCTCCCCAATACTCAACTCTCTCTCATAGGATTGGATTTGGTAGAAAGAAGATTTGAGTGGAAAGCAACTTGGGAAGGCTAGAGATCAAGATTTATGTGGTTGGAATGGAATATCTTGACCTCAACACAAGTGTAGGTGGTTCTCTCTCAGAAAATATGTATTGGAAGTGTAGGCATGTTCTGATGGCTCTCTCCACGAATGAAGAGTGGGTGGAGGGGTATATATAGCCTCCACACAAAATCTAACCGTTACACACAAATCACCAAACTCGGTGGGACCGATTCAGAAAACTCGGTCAGACCGATTTAGTTCAAAATGTGAACGTTAGGATTCTCGGTGGGACCGACATGTCAACTCGGTGGGACCGATATCATTAGGGTTAGGGCATAATGTAATCTCGGTGAGACCGATTACACAAACTCGGTGAGACCGATTTTGGTAATAGTCAAACAGTGACGCCTGCTTATCGATACATATTCAGTTAGTCTCCTACAACCAAGGATTGATCCTCTGTCCGGTTCTTCTCGCCAAACATCGGACAGTGTCTCAGGGGCTAAGGTCTACATGGGTTTTCTCTCTCTCTCTTACCTCAAAAGCTGTCAACAGGTTGTTGCAGGCTTCATTCAGTCCGCTCTTGGCAGACTGAACCTTCTCGATCACCGCACCCATAAGGACACAGTGCTCGTCCACGACGGAGGCGCCTCGTAGCGCCTCCATCAGGTTATCCGGCGCCCCTGGATGGACGGGGCCACTGGTGGGAGCGGCGCACCCCCCTCTTTCAAAGGGGGCTGCTCGCCTGACTCCGGAGCTATATGAGTCTCCGGAATCATATTCGGGTGAGGGCCGAACTGGATGCGGCCCTCTTAGCCAGTCTCCATTGGGCTCGGCTCCCCCAGGTGTCCGACAGTGGAGGTCTCGCCTCGTGGCGCCTCCCGGACAACGTCCTGGGCTCCTCCCCGGTTCAGAGCGATCCTCCGGGACAACACCTCCGTGTCGTCCCTGGCCCCGGGGGAATAGGCAGGCGGTGGCGACATGCTCGCCATCTCCGACGGAGCCAGCGAACCCCCGGATGAAGATCGCTGGATAAGGTCACGGGCCGGACTGCAATAGTATAGCTAACTATGTTAAAATAATGAAGAGAAAGGGCTGGGTGTGCGCACGAACGAGCCATGTCACTTACGATGCGGCATGGGGCTTAGTGCGGGGGCGTCGCTCCAGACTACTGTCAACGTCCCACGCGGTATTGACCGCTGGGGCGCCGTTCCCCTTCTTCGGCATTTCCGCTTCCAGATGCACTAAAGCCGCCCTCTTCTTCCTCCTCTCCTCAGGGGGAGGGTTGTTTTCCTCTTCGTCCTCCTCTTCCTCATCATTGTCCTCAGGGACAGAGGAATGAGCTTCGTCGTCTTCGGACGTCACGTCCGAAGGGCCCTTGCGACGGGGGCCACTCTTGGCCCCCTTGGCCTTCTTCTTGGCCTTCTTCTCCGGCGCTTTATACGGCGCCAGCACCAGCATCTTCGCTAGGCGCGGGATGACCAGTTCTTCGGGCAGCGGAGCCGTACACTGGATCCGCTTCGCCCTCTCCATCCAGTCCTGAAAGAGCAACAATAAAAGCTCAAACATTATCCTCGAAACAATTAAGTTGGGGATACATAAAAAATAACATACCTCGCTGGCGGGGTGTTTACAATCGTGACCACGGTCTGAATCCGTGGCCGGCGGTTTCTCGTTTCCCTTAAAAAGCAACTTCCAGGCATCTTCGTGGGTGGTCTCGAAGAGCCTCGCCAGGGTCTGATGCTTCTTCAGATTGAAATCCCACAAAGGGCGACCTCTGCGCTGGCATGGGAGAATCCGGCGAACTAGCATCACCTGGATCACATCAATGAGCTTGACGTCCTTGGCAATCATGCTCTGGACGCGCGTCTGCAACGCTATCAGCTCATCGGGCGAACACTAGTCCGGACTCTTCTCGACCCAGGTGGTGAGTCGCATGGGGGCGCCGGAGCGGAATTCGGCAGCCGCGGCCCAGGTGGTGCCGCGGGGTTCTGTGATGTAGAACCATTGTCACTGCCACTCCTTCACTGTCTCCATGAAAGTGCCTTTCGGCCAGGAGACGTTGGGTAGCTTTCTCACCATGGCTTCTCCGCACTCCGCGTGCTGGCCGTCCACCACCTTCGACTTCACGTTGAAGACTTTGAGCCACAGCCCGATGTGGGGTTGGATGCGGAGGAAGGCCTCGCACACGACGATAAACGCCAAGATGCTGAGGAAGGAATTCGGGGACAGATCGTGGAAATCTATCCCGTAATAATACATCAGCCCGCGGACGAAAGGGTGGAGTGGAAACCCTAGCCCGCGAAAGAAATGGGGGATGAATACTACCCTCTTAGTGGGCTTCGGCGTGGGGACGACTTGTCCCTCGGCCGGCAGACGGTGGGTGATCTCCTTCGCCAAATACCCGGACGCCCGAAGCTCAGTAATGTCCTCCTCCTTGACGGAGGAGACCATCCACTTGCCCTGACCTCCGGATCCGGACATGGTTGCTTGAGCGGAAAGGAGATGAGTACTTGGGCGCTGGAGCTCGAGATTGGAAAGACGGAGACAGAGAGAGGGCGTGAGAGAGGAAGGGGGAGTCCTTATTCCCTTCTAAAGGCATCGAATATTAAACGCCTCCTCACTCGCCCTGAAAACTCGCCTATTTCCAAGGGCCATATAAACGGCACAGTTGGGTTACCCATGCCCTCATTGATGAGAATCCCGCGATAAGGGGACACGATCTCTACTTTGACAAGACGTGCCAATGGCAACCGCGTCTCAAAACGAGGAGCGGCAGAGGAAAAATGGTTTGAAATTATGACCGGACAGAAGTGATGCCGTGTTATAAAAAGCTGTCGGCGGATACAACTCGTGTAAAAATATATATTCTCTCTGCGGTTATGTATGGTGTGTATGTGGCAGGTCTGGATACAATCAACACATCTGAAGACTATCATGGAGTTCGGAGAAAGGGGAACCTGCCTTGCAATGCCGGAGGCAATCTGCGCGCCGGACTCCTCGTCATTGAAGCCAGGTTCAGGGGCTACTGAGGGAGTCCTGGACTAAGGGGTCCTCGGGCGTCCGGCCTATTATCCATGGGCCGGACTGATGGGCTGCGAAGACATGAAGACCGAAGACTGTACCCGTGTCCGGATTGGACTCTTCTTGGCGTGGAAGGCAAGCTTGGCGACCGATTATGAAGATTTCTTCTTATGTAACCGACTCCATGTAAACCCTAGATCCCCCCGGTGCCTATATAAACTGGAGGTGTTAGTCCGGAAGAGACACACATTACCATAGTCATATAAGCTAGACTTCTAGGGTTTAGCCATTATGATCTCGTGGTAGATCAACTCTTGTAATACTCATATTCATCATGATCAATCAAGCAGGAAGTAGGGTATTACCTCCATAGAGAGGGCCCAAACCTGGGTAAACATCGTGTCCCCCATCTCCTGTTACCATCGATCCTAGACGCACAGTTCGGGACCCCCTACCCGAGATCCGCCGGTTTTGACACCGACACACATAACACCTTTTTGGGCCACATGCATATATATCCTAGCTAGGACACTCACGTGTGACGCTTCCATCTGTGGGCCCACGAGGCCATCGTCGATGCATGCATGCATCACTTTGACCTACATCGGGAGAGGTTAATTAATTTCACCATCGATAAGGATTCTTTTGGGTTGTACATATATTACGGTAGGAGCATATAGTATGCGGTGAAGAGGGGGGAAGGGGACCATCATATGTAGTACGCTTGATATGAACCTCGCTCTGTGTGGGTGCATGCATGGTTTACGGTTTTTGAGGCATGTGGCACATCAAAGTTGTGCATTTTGGGTATTCAACATATATATGTTTGGCCCACACTGGTGCGCATCGGTCCTAAACAAACGATTTTTACCCCTTTCCGCTACGGCATTTGGAACCGTCGCCAAGTGAGTGTGTGCGATAGGGTGTCCTTCCCACACGACCCAGAAATCGTCGGGGATAGGCCCTCCTGGGACCCAGGCTGGGGCCGTGTGCGATCGGGCGAGGCATCGAAACCCAATCATTTCCGTAGGTATGTACATCCCACACGGTGAATCCCAGAAATCATTTCCGTAGGTATGTACATCCCACACGGTAAATCCTAGAAATCATTTCCGTAGGTATGTACATCCCAAATGGTGAATCCCAGAAAATCATTTCTGTTCGTATGTATATCACACACAGTCAATCCAAGGAATACGTTTCCGTTCTTATGTACATCCCACACAGTCTATCCAGGGAAAACGTTTCCGTTCGGATGTACATCCCACACGGTTTTATGTATACGCTCGTGTGTGAAAGGTGTAACTATCACACACGCTCTGCCTTTGTTAACTGTTTGCTTCCAATAACTACATCACACATGATTTGATGTAGAAAACTGTGTGGCATTGGGCTATCCATCGCAAGCGCTTTTACTGCTAGAACCGTTTGCAAAGGTCCATGACCATCTGTCCTATTTTTATTTTTGCCTGTAATTTATTATTCTAATTGGAAATTTTGAAATACGAAATGTGCAATTCAAATTCTCAGCACAATGGTTCAACAACGAATCCATAAATAAAATTGCCAGTACAATATGTTCAGTAATTATAGGATTAGGCATCAATTAACTATGATGAACCGCAGTATTTAAAGGCGGTAAAGGTGAAGAGATAAGTGTAAATCATTTTGACTGTCGACGGTGCTGAAGAAGCGGAATGCCCATAATGTGCCTTCCTGCATGCCATAGGCACAAACCACTTTTGTCCAACCCCTTGTGACGATCGCCCGCCCATCCTTCACAGCCTTCAGGAAGACTTCTAGAGCATTATCATGGTAGCATGAATTATATACTTTAACCTTAGTTGCCTCGACTCCAGTCATGTAGTTTGCAAGGTAAGCATCGGTAAATAGCTTAAGAAACCATTGAAAAGAGAAAAATATCAGATACTGAGGTCTAATAGAGTAACTTGTTGTGGGCAGGGGGAAAAGGCAACACATTACTTACCATCCTAAAGTTCGCTGTTGTCTTTGACAAAGTGTACAAAAAGAGCTTAATTCCAATCACCCATTTCTTTCGCCTAACAATCTTTCTTAGTTTCCTCACTTGACGCTTGTTCATGAATATCTCATTGCCCCATACGCAAAAGGGATCAAAGCGTGGATCAGTACCCCTCATATATGTACCTACAAGCAACCAGTAAATGTTAGAAGCTAAACTGAGATTGCACAAATGATGTAATATACAACTACCTATGTTCCTAAGTACAAGTATTTTTTTTGAGATTTCAATATGAACTACATACGATGTATATAGAATTATAGATATAGTTTAGATTAGAATCTAGATTCACTCATTTTTCTCCTTATGTAGTCTATATTGGAATCTCTAAAAATACTTATATTTAGGAATAGATGGTATATAAGACATGGGATGCAGCTAACCTCGACGGCAAACAACAACATCGCCCATTGTAGCCCTGTGTAGGTACATGGAAAGCCAATGTTAACTACAACAGGGTTAACATCCACCAAAAATAGCAAATGGTAATAAAACGGCAGCATCTGTAGTGATATCTTCATTTCGAAAGAGTAGCACGGTAGCAAAGGGACGGATTAAAAAATGGATACAACTGTTAATTGCAACAGGCTTAACAACATCCTAATTCATGTTTTGTAAGTTTGTAGCCATTGAAATACAACTCTTTAAAAATGGATACAACTGTTAATTGCAACAGGCTTAATGGCCATTGAAACCGGTACTGATAAAAATGCAATTGGCAGAGTTAAACATCACAGGGCAGGTGCTGCCAGAGTAGATAATGGCCCAGTTGTCTATAAAAAGGTAGGGAAAATAGCTCAAACGTGTTAGGCATGTTCACTACAACATGCTTAATACATCTACAGTACAAAACATAGCCATTAATTGCAACTGGTATTGGTAAGATTGAACTGGTGGGTACATACTTGGTAAGTCCTGAGAGGTAGTTGCTAGGGCACTTCATCTTGGCCAGAGCCCGCCCAAAGTCAGCGGCGGCGGAGGCGAGCTGTTCCTCCGGGTCGAAGCATGGATCAGTGCCACTGACATGTGTACCTACACGCAACCAGTAAATGGTAGAAGTTAAACTGCAATTGCACAAATGATGTGAAATACTGTAAGACATGGGATGCAGCTCACCTTGACGGCAAACAACAGCATCAGCCATTATGACCCTGCGTAAGTACATGGATAAGCATGTTAAGTACAACAGGGTTAGCATCCACCAAAAAAAGCAAATGGGGCAGCATCTCTAGTATATCTTCATTGCGGAGAGTAGCATGGTGGCAAATGGACAAATTAAAAAATGGATACAACTGTTAATTGCAACAGGCTTAACAACATCCTAAGTCAGGTTTTGTAAGTTTGTAGCCATTGAAATGCAATTGTTTAAAAATGGATTCAACTGTTAATTGCAACATGCTTAATAGACATTGAAACCGGTATTGATAAAAATGCAATTGGCATAGTTAAACATCACAAGGCAGGTGCTGCCAAAGCAGAGAATGGCCCAGATGTCCATAAAAAGGTAGGGAAAGTAGCAAAAACGTGTTAGGCATGTTTACTAGAACATGCTTAATACATCGACAGTACAGAACATAGCCATTAATTGCAACTGGTGTTGGTAAGATTGAACTGGTGACTACATACTTGGTAAGTCCTGAGAGGTAGTTGCTGGGGCACTTCATCTTGGCCAGAGCTCGCCCAAAGTCAGCGACGGCGGAGGCGGGCTGTTCCTCTGGGTCGAAGCGTGGATCAGTGCCACTGACATGTGTACCTCCAGGCAACCAGTAAATGGGTAGAAGTTAAACTGCAATTGCACAAATTATGTGAAATACTGTAAGACATGGGATGCAGCTCACCTCAACGGTAAACAAAAGCATTGGCCGTTATGACCCTGCGTAAGTACATGGACATGCATGTTAAGTGCAATAGGGTTAGCATCCACTAAAAATAGCAAATGGGCAGCATCTCTAGTGATATCCTGAGTCATGTATTGTAAGTTTGTTGCTGGTATTGGTGAAATTGAGCTGGACACGGTAATATTTGAACATCACATAGTGTGTAGTACTGAAATAAACAAGGCCCGGACATGCTTAATACAACAACCGTACAAATCATAGCCGTTGCAAGTGGTATTGGTAAGATTTAGCTGGTCAGATCTTACCTATTAAGTCCTGGGGGGGTAGTCGCTGGGGGACTTCATCTGGGCCAGAGCCTGCACCATGTCGTCGGCGGCGGCGGAGGCGAGGTGTTCCTCTGGGTGAAGACGCACAGCGGCCATCGCGCCATGGACCGCCATCAGCTCCTGGCGGGGGGGGGGGGGGGGATTTGGAGGCATGAGGATGTTTCGCATGCGCCATTTAAGCAATCAGGCCGGGGACGTGATAGAGATCGGTGTAGTGGTTGAAGCTGTGGTTGCGGTGGCGGCGGTTTGAGATGGCGGTAGGGGGAGGCGCGAGGGAGGGGGGATACTGAGGGGAAGGGGATGTGGTTGGAGGAATAAATTCTGAAACCGCGAGCCTAATGAAAATTTTGGTGCGAAATTTGAAACTTGGGCGGGGGAAACACACAACACAGACGAAGCGCGTAAAATACACGTGTACTTGATTTTTTTCGGTCAATGGTACGCCTGGTTTATTAGGAAATATCGCACAGGTAACTAACTTATGGGTCATTAACGCAACGTAGACGGGTACGACATAGAAACCATGTGTTTTGTGATCTTCTAATGATTAACGCAAAAAAATGCACACGGGCACACATGCTAATCAACGCTCAAAGCGCTCAAAGGATGCTCTTACTGACATTGTACGTTAATACTACAAACTTAAAGTACTACTGGTAATTTGCTCTAATACTACAAACTTAAACTACTTCTCACATGCTGCCATCAAGGCATGCTGGCCGGACGCCGGCGTTCTGCTTCCCGGCCTTGTAGGCGGTAGCCCACTATGCTTCGATCTCCACCAAGCTCTCCTCACCATGGCGTGCGGCCTCTTTTTTCTTGCGGTGGTGGGACTCTCTTTTCTTGACTGCTTTCTGCCTTTTCTGCTCCTTCTGTGCGGCTTTGGCCGCCTCTAGATCCACCATTCGGCCATGGCAGCCTCAAAGTCCGCCCGTGTAACTGTCTGGCCGCCGGCGGTGATGAACTCGGCGCGGCGAGATGCCATCGCTTCCTTACCATGTGTGCGGTCGCGGGCGGCGAGGAACGCGGCGCGGCGGGACGCCATCGCTTCCTTAACAGTTATTGTGCGCCGCGGTGCCATGGACGACGCCTGGAGAGAGCTCTGGGACGGAGGGGATGGGCAGCCATACAGTGCGGTGGTATTCAAAAGCTCAACCACAAACGACAACAGAAATTTGGCTTCCCTTACAATTTTGCTCGTTCATTATCGCACGCGGTTCATCTCCGTCGCTTCCGAAAACAGTGTGCGTTGAGCCTATTGTGTGCTGCGTTATGATTGGCCGGAACCCCAGCCACGCGGATCGCGCGTGTGCACCGTTTGGATGCGCCGCGATCGAACGGCAATCCACGTCCCTCACATCACACCCGTGCACCTGTAGCTGGATTGGATTTATATGCACAAAATCCCCTAAATATGGTAAATTAGCCTGGAAAAAATGCCAAATTTGAACACGATGATTTTCAGGGTGTATGTTCGTCGTAGAAAAAAACTCCAGGGCAAAGAACAAAGAAAATTTGGATTCCCCTTCAATGAGGATTTCCCTTTTGAAAGCATGGAACTTCCTCGGTGATGGTTCGATTTATGAAGGGCGTGCATGACAAGATAAGCCAAACCTTCTCAAATTTTTACCAAGGCATGGTGAGGTCATACCATGGCACCATGCTAGGCTTCATGTTTTTAAGCATTTATTTCAATTTTTCTATAGTTGAAAACCCAACAAATAGACATTTGTGGTTGACTATTGCCACACATTTCATCGAAATATTGTCCATTCCTTGTAAAAGGCATGAGAATTTAGTAAATGGCACGAGCATGGTTTTCTAGGCCGTTCTTGTGGAAGCTTTCATGCATCGATTGTTTGAACTTGAATTATGCGCATTAACGCCTAGGAAATGCACATAATCCCCTAAATATGGCAAATGAACCCGGAAAAGTGCCAAATTTGAACACGGTGATTTGCAGGTTGTACGCTCATCATAGAAAAAAACTCGTGGACAAAGGACAAAGGAAATTTGGATCCCCCTTAAATCTTGGTGATTCCCCCCTCGAAACCATGAAACTTCCTCGGTGATGGTTCGATTTATGAAAGGCGCGCATCACGACATAAGGAAAACATTCTCCAATTTTTACCGGGGCATGGTTAGGCCATACCATGGCACCACGCAAGGCGTCATGTTTTCCAACCATGTGTTTCATTTTTTTATAGTTGTTAACCGAGTAAACGACGCATTTATGGTTGACTATTGCCACACATTTCCTTCAAATATCTGCCCGTTGCTTGTAAAAGGCATGAGAATGTGCTAAATAACACGAGCATGGTTTTCCAGACCGTTCTTGTGCACCTTTTCATGCATTGATTGTTTGAATTTGAATTATGTCCATTAATGCCTAGAAAATGCACATAATCCCCCTAAATATGGTAAATGAGCCCAGGAAAATGTCAAATTTGAACACGTTGCATTTGAGGCGGTATGTTGATCATTGGAAAAAACTGACTGGCAAACTAGGACGGAAATTAGGATTCCCCTTCAATCTTGGGGATTTTCCCTCTCGAAAGCATGGAACTTCCTCGGTGATGGTTCGATTTATGAAGGGTGTGCATGACGACATAAGCCAAACCTTCTCAAATTTTTACCAGGGCATGGTGAGGTTCATACCATGGCACCATGCCACGCATCATGTTTTAAAGCATTTATTTCATTTTTTCGATAGTTGAAAACCCAACAAAAAAACATTTGTCGTTGACTATTGCCACACATTTCATCGAAATATCTGTCCATTCCTTGTAAAAGGCATGAGAATTTACTAATTGGCACGAGCATGGTTTTCTAGGCCGTTCTTGTGGACCCTTTCATGCATCGATTGTTTGAACTTGAATTATGCGCATTAATGCCTAGGAAATGCACATAATCCCCTAAATATGGCAAATGAACCCGGAAATGTGCCAAATTTGAACACGGTGATTTGCAGGTTGTATGCTCATCATAGAAAAAAACTCGTGGACAAAGGACAAAGGAAATTTGGATCCCCCTTCAATCTTGGTGATTTCCCCCTTGAAACATGAAACTTCCTCGGTGATGCTTCGATTTATGAAAGGCGCTCATCACGACATAAGGAAATATTCTTTAATTTTTACCAGGGCATGGTGAGGCCATACCATGGCACCACGCCAGGTGTCATGTTTTCCAACCATGTGTTTCATTTTTTGTATAGTTGTTAACCGAGTAAACGACATGTTTATTGTTGACTATTGCCACACTTTTCCTTCAGATATCTACCCATTCCTTGTAAAAGGCATGAGAATGTGCTAAATAACACGAGCATGGTTTTCCAGACCGTTCTTGTGCACCTTTTCATGCACCGATTGTTCGAATTTGAATTATGTCCATTAATGCCTAGAAAATGCACATAATCCCCTAAATATGGTAAATGAGCCCGAGAAAATGTCAAATTTTAACACGTTGCATTTGAGGCGGTATGTTGATCGTTGGAAAAAAACTGACTGACAAACTAGGACGGAAACTAGGATTCCCCTTCAATCTTGGGGATTTTCCCTCTCGAAAGCATGGAACTTCCTCGGTGATGGTTCGATTTATGAAGGGTGTGCATGACGACATAAGCCAAACCTTCTCAAAATTTTACCAGGGCATGGTGAGGTTCATACCATGGCACCATGCCAGGCGTCATGTTTTTAAGCATTTATTTCAATTTTTCTATAGTTGAAAACCCAACAAACAGACATTTTTGTTTGACAATGTCCACACATTTCATCGAAATATCTGTACATTCCTTGTAAAAGGCATGAGAATTTACTAAATGGCAAGAGCATTGTTTTCTAGGCCGTTCTTGTGGACCCTTTCATGCATCGATTGTTTCAACTTGAATTATGCGCATTAATGCCTAGGAAATGCACATAATCCCCTAAATATGGCAAATGAACCCGGAAAAGTGCCAAATTTGAACACGGTGATTTGCAGGTTGTACGCTCATCATAGAAAAAAACTCGTGGACAAAGGACAAAGGAAATTTGGATCCCCCTTCAATCTTGGTGATTTCCCCCTTGAAACATGAAACTTCCTCGGTGATGCTTCGATTTATGAAAGGCGCTCATCACGACATAAGGAAAACATTCTTTAATTTTTACCAGGGCATGGTGAGGCCATACCATGGCACCACGCCAGGTGTCATGTTTTCCAACCATGTGTTTCATTTTTTGTATAGTTGTTAACCGAGTAAACGACATGTTTATTGTTGACTATTGCCACACTTTTCCTTCAGATATCTACCCATTCCTTGTAAAAGGCATGAGAATGTGCTAAATAACACGAGCATGGTTTTCCAGACCGTTCTTGTGCACCTTTTCATGCACCGATTGTTCGAATTTGAATTATGTCCATTAATGCCTAGAAAATGCACATAATCCCCTAAATATGGTAAATGAGCCCGAGAAAATGTCAAATTTTAACACGTTGCATTTGAGGCGGTATGTTGATCGTTGGAAAAAAACTGACTGACAAACTAGGACGGAAACTAGGATTCCCCTTCAATCTTGGGGATTTTCCCTCTCGAAAGCATGGAACTTCCTCGGTGATGGTTCGATTTATGAAGGGTGTGCATGACGACATAAGCCAAACCTTCTCAAAATTTTACCAGGGCATGGTGAGGTTCATACCATGGCACCATGCCAGGCGTCATGTTTTTAAGCATTTATTTCAATTTTTCTATAGTTGAAAACCCAACAAACAGACATTTTTGTTTGACAATGTCCACACATTTCATCGAAATATCTGTACATTCCTTGTAAAAGGCATGAGAATTTACTAAATGGCAAGAGCATTGTTTTCTAGGCCGTTCTTGTGGACCCTTTCATGCATCGATTGTTTCAACTTGAATTATGCGCATTAATGCCTAGGAAATGCACATAATCCCCTAAATATGGCAAATGAACCCGGAAAAGTGCCAAATTTGAACACGGTGATTTGCAGGTTGTATGCTCATCATAGAAAAAAACTCGTGGACAAAGGACAAAGGAAATTTGGATCCCCCTTCAATCTTGGTGATTTCCCCCTTGAAACATGAAACTTCCTCGGTGATGCTTCGATTTATGAAAGGCGCTCATCACGACATAAGGAAAACATTCTTTAATTTTTACCAGGGCATGGTGAGGCCATACCATGGCACCACGCCAGGTGTCATGTTTTCCAACCATGTGTTTCATTTTTTGTATAGTTGTTAACCGAGTAAACGACATGTTTATTGTTGACTATTGCCACACTTTTCCTTCAGATATCTACCCATTCCTTGTAAAAGGCATGAGAATGTGCTAAATAACACGAGCATGGTTTTCCAGACCGTTCTTGTGCACCTTTTCATGCACCGATTGTTCGAATTTGAATTATGTCCATTAATGCCTAGAAAATGCACATAATCCCCTAAATATGGTAAATGAGCCCGGGAAAATGTCAAATTTTAACACGTTGCATTTGAGGCGGTATGTTGATCGTTGGAAAAAAACTGACTGACAAACTAGGACGGAAATTAGGATTCCCCTTCAATCTTGGGGATTTTCCCTCTCGAAAGCATGGAACTTCCTCGGTGATGGTTCGATTTATGAAGGGTGTGCATGACGACATAAGCCAAACCTTCTCAAAATTTTACCAGGGCATGGTGAGGTTCATACCATGGCACCATGCCAGGCGTCATGTTTTTAAGCATTTATTTCAATTTTTCTATAGTTGAAAACCCAACAAACAGACATTTTTGTTTGACAATGTCCACACATTTCATCGAAATATCTGTACATTCCTTGTAAAAGGCATGAGAATTTACTAAATGGCAAGAGCATTGTTTTCTAGGCCGTTCTTGTGGACCCTTTCATGCATCGATTGTTTCAACTTGAATTATGCGCATTAATGCCTAGGAAATGCACATAATCCCCTAAATATGGCAAATGAACCCGGAAAAGTGCCAAATTTGAACACGGTGATTTGCAGGTTGTATGCTCATCATAGAAAAAAACTCGTGGACAAAGCACAAAGGGAATTTGGATCCCCCTTCAATCTTGGTGATTTCCCCCTCAAAACCATGAAACTTCCTCGGTGATGGTTCGATTTATGAAAGGCGCGCATCACGACATAAGGAAGACATTCTCCAATTTTTACCAGGGCATGGTGAGGCCATACCATGGCACCACGCCAGGCGTCATGTTTTCCAACCATGTGTTTCATTTTTTGTATAGTTGTTAACCGAGTAAACGACGCGTTTATTGTTGACTATTGCCACACTTTCCCTTCAGATATCTGCCCATTCCTTGTAAAAGGCATGATAATGTGCTAAATAACACGAGCATGGTTTTCCAGACCGTTCTTGTGCACCTTTTCATGCATCGATTGTTCGAATTTGAATTATGTCCATTAATGCCTAGAAAATGCACATAATCCCCTAAATATGGTAAATGAGCCCGGGAAAATGTCAAATTTTAACACGTTGCATTTGAGGCGGTATGTTGATCGTTGGAAAAAACTGACAGATAAACTAGGACGGAAATTAGGATTCCCCTTCAATCTTGGGGATTTTCCCTCTCGAAAGCATGGAACTTCCTCGGTGATGGTTCGATTTCTGAAGGGCGTGCATGATGACATAAGCCAAACCTTCTCAAATTTTTACCAGGGCATGGTGAGGTTCATACCATGGCACCATGCCACGCATCATGTTTTAAAGCATTTATTTCATTTTTTCTATAGTTGAAAACCCAACAAAAAAACATTTGTCGTTGACTATTGCCACACATTTCATCGAAATATCTGTCCATTCCTTGTAAAAGGCATGAGAATTTACTAATTGGCACGAGCATGGTTTTCTAGGCCGTTCTTGTGGACCCTTTCATGCATCGATTGTTTGAACTTGAATTATGCGCATTAATGCCTAGGAAATGCACATAATCCCCTAAATATGGCAAATGAACCCGGAAATGTGCCAAATTTGAACACGGTGATTTGCAGGTTGTATGCTCATCATAGAAAAAAACTCGTGGACAAAGGACAAAGGAAATTTGGATCCCCCTTCAATCTTGGTGATTTCCCCCTTGAAACATGAAACTTCCTCGGTGATGCTTCGATTTATGAAAGGCGCTCATCACGACATAAGGAAATATTCTTTAATTTTTACCAGGGCATGGTGAGGCCATACCATGGCACCACGCCAGGTGTCATGTTTTCCAACCATGTGTTTCATTTTTTGTATAGTTGTTAACCGAGTAAACGACATGATTATTTGAGCATTTAAAATATTTAATAGCATTTAAATGCCCAAATGCAAATACTATATGATTTAATTCAGAGCCCAAATATGTCATGGAAAAATGTGCAGCACCTCTGGTTATTGTTTCCAGCATTTTCCAGAAATGATGAACATTTTTAAAAGCCATTTGGAAACACCGAGAATATTTTAGTTGAACCTAGTGAATTCCTTTGATGCTAGGGTTTAGGCAATCCCCATTTCAATTTTCTGCAAAATTCAAACATGATGCACACATGAAGCTAGCCTAGTGCAATACGAGAAGCTAGGGATGTGACAACTCGCCGCCACTAAACAAGAATCTCGTCCCGAGATTCAAGCGTAGGGTAAGAGGAAAGGGGGACACAAAAGCTAACACAATCTTCTCGATCCAATACCCTCATCGAAGATGTTGACTCATTTCTTCAAATTGATCTTGTCGTGTTTGCTTTCGGGATCTTCATCCAACATGATGACGACAGAAGAAACTCTATAGGAATCGATCTTCTTAAAGATCCAGCAACTCACGATCAACTCACGGAATGAGATGTTGAAACATCTCGAGTTGAGACACAAAACACATCGAGAGGGATGGAAGAACAAACGATGAGGTTTGATTTGGTGGGCAACAATCCCACGCTTAGATAATATGGTGCATGGGTTCCAAAGCAGCGAGGAGTTAATTGCCATGACTCCATAACGGGGCACCTTAGGAAAGTTGACTCGTAGAATTCTTCCCTTAAGTGGCAAAAAGAATTACTTTTGATACAAAGATCATTGAAACTCTTTATACCAGCCTAAGGCAATCACAATCGATCGTTTGGTGGAGTCCAAAGGAATGGCATATCCGGATTAAAATGGATGATGTGGACTACCTTGTTGAAGACAACGTAAGGAATGATTTTTGCTTATCATCAGAAATGGATGGGACCCATGGTAGGACCACTTTTGAAGAAGATCCTGAGCTGCAATGGCTGAGAAGGGCAGCCCATGGGAAATTGGCACAAGGCGGTGCAAGCTAGGGAACAAAATGCAAATGTCGGGAATGTTCCAACCATCATATCTGCCTGAGATTCAGATCTGGTTGGTGTCAGGATATTCCAGACTCATCAAGTCTAGAAAGAAAAATGAAAGTTTGCAACACAAATCGACGAGATGACGTTGCGAGATTCTCGGGGAGTGAACTACGATAGCAAGCTCCAAAATATGAGCTAGTTCTGCTACATACATGTGAACATGTTGTCCAAGACAAGAATGACCACATAGTAGTCTTATAATAAAACACTATCGAGTTCAGGTTAGGATCCATCATCAAGGATTTCGAAGTCTTTACGCACGCTAGACTTCTTTTCCTTGAACAAGTCAATCAGTGGCTTAGGGTGCTAGGGAACATATGGAATGAAGGTTGCAAGTCTCCAAACCACAGGATAGTTCGCACATATGCATGAATGGCTTGGGATGATTCCAGAGGAAGCAAAAACAAACTTTCTCGGATCCACGGCGACAACTTACATCAAATGCACGTGAGTTAGAGGAAGTCACTTCTTTCATCCAAACGTATACCTCATGAGCGGAACATGAAGGCAATGCTTACAAAGTTTCCAATGCTAGCTTTAATGTTCCACATGAAACATGGGGGAGACAAAATGCTGCTGATGGGCTCAACAACAACTCATCAGAATTTTCATATCACTGGACTTCCACCATCATGTGAACACGGTGATAGCACTGGTCAGACCAAAAGATGTAATGGTGTATGCTCGAGGAAACCACCACGAGTAAGACAACATTACGAATATCGTTGGTTCTGATTTGATTTAAGGATAGCCCACACTCAAATCAAAGTTTGGACAAGACAATAGATCCAACAATTGATCACGAGGATCAATCAATAAAGATATCATCTTTCTTCAACACACTCACAAAAAGATATCCCTTAAAATGAACTAAGCCAGGCAAGCTTTTATCTTCCAACTCTCCAAGTTGTTGTTTGGCTTAACCAACTAGCTCAGGGGTATCCAACACAGATTCTTGGAGAAAGAGTGGTTTATTGGAAAACCAACTTGATCACAAACTCAACATATCGGCCAGGGGACAACCTGGTGGTACTTCCAAGAAGATATTTGGAAAATCACGATCCACCGACATGTTATTAAGATCGAGAACAATCTTGCTTTTCAGATCAAGACGATATGATCAAATAAGCAAGGGATTCCATCCTAACTCAAAGATCGAAGAGTGCACCAGAATAAGAACAAGGTAGCACGATCAATCCTAGTATAGTGATTCAATAACCAACACGCTAAGAATGATATTAATGTCCATTAACTACAAGGCAACACGGTTGCTAGGAGTATTGATTTCACACATCATGGTTCACTTGTCGGCATTCCGGTTGCAACAACACGGGACCAAGAAATGAATGATGATGGCGAGGAGTATCACTGCGTCAAGAATTCATAAGAGTTGGTGCAATTTTCATGACATTCCTGACATCAAGAGGGCAATACTTCGGGGTAGAATAGAATCAAAAGCTGGATTGGCATTTTGATCCGCGAGATACAACTACTTTGACCAGTCCAAGAAATGGATAAGGTACTGGAGTTTGTTTCTCCTAGTCATTCCGGATTAGAATGGCTTGACGGACCACAAGAATAATAGGCACCGATAACACGAATGCACGACTGCTCCTGACTACAAATTGATAGTCGGAGGTCAGAGAACAACTAATGAGGGACAACTCAAAGAACATATGATTTTCTGAGTTATGGATGCATGGATTAGCATGTCGAGGAGTTCAACATATTTCTTCCGGATAACCCATGCAGAAAGGTTGAACTGGCAGAGTCACAATATAGAATGGAGAACTCATCGAGAGCACTCCTGTTGTGTTCCTTTGATCCAACAAACTTCTGCCATAAGTGGTTCATAGTATTTGGAAGAACGAAATACCACGGACCTCGAGGACTAATGCAAAGGTTACTAATAACCTAAAGGAACGAGCAAACACTATCAACATGAGGTAAGTAGGATGAATCTCGGGTCCAAGAACCCAGGAATAGAATGCCTACTAACTAAATGGCATCACGGGATGCTTTCGAGAATAATGGCCAGAATCATCACACTGGGGATACAAAGCATTGCTAGATTACTGAGTGGTTCTCTAAAACACCTAGGGTCATAATAATAACTCCAACATATATGTCAAGGCAACAGAGTACCTCAACTCAACGATTAGTGTGGTTAATCTGGCCCAAAGGAACATCGAGAACAGAAAGAAGGGATTTGCAAATGCATCAGATTATTTAGAAGCCTGGGATGACTCGGACAGCATAACGGCTGTAAATGCTCAAAGGATTTGAGACATCCTGCAAAAATGGTGGCATAACCACTTAGAAGCACAATATCAAGGTTCCGAGACCAACTATGAACACACGGAAGTAGTAGAAACTGAACTGGGGCTTCTAACCAACAGTCCTATAAGTTACTACGGATTACTAACACGTGATCCTGATAGAAGATGAGAAACCTAGTTCTTAATCCCCGCAGAAAAGAAGAGGGTGACTCAGATCAGAAGGGCATAAGGTAAAGGAGTAAAAAGAGCCTTACGTTCCCTTCCACAATCAATTCCCTTATATAACTAAAGCATTTCTAGACTCAACTTCGACCAGTTTGGCTTGGTAATCCTACAGGCAGTCAGGCTCTGATACCAACGCTGTCAGGACCTCGATTCTAAGTCACACCGATCTAGCCTGTAACACCTCATATCACTTTGCGGCCTCACGCACGGTATTCCCACGGGTGTCGCCTTACCATGGCCCGGGACCGTTTGCGCCTTTTGGCTCACGTATATGATAGTGTCGCTAGCATCCATATGACAGAGAACCCGGGCCGACATGGCTAGTCGTGAACCCAAAGTGGCACTAACTTACGGGGACAGGCATACATGAATCAACATCGAGCATGTCGGTCAGCAGCGTGTGAATCCGGGCTGTAGCACTGGGCTAACAGGACTCTGGGAACCCGGGCTGTAGCAGGCTAGGCAGGACTCCGGATGTCACCGCGTGACATTTCCCCGAAGGGACAGACACAGGAACGAAGTGAAACACATGCCGGCCAGTCAAGTGTTCCGGAGCAGTAGTGCTGGGCCAGCAGGACTCCGGTGAACCGGGCTGTAGCGGACTACTATGGCTCATGGAAGCACAAGACTACATTTCCCCATAAGAGAGGCTACCAAGGATAAACAACTAGGTTGTCGGATCCCACACATACCAAGCATTTCAATCATACACACAATATGCTCGATATGTGTAAATACAACATGGCATCACAACATAACTCTACGACTCAAGTATTTATTCATTAGGCTCCGAGGAGTGAGATATTACAAACATAGGTCTCATGACTCAACATTCAGAACATACAAGTCAAAGCACATGCGTAAGCTTAACATGTCTGAGTATAGACGTCTACAAATGAAATAGGCTAAGAAGCCTGACTATCTACCAGATCCTGCCGAGGGCACAAGATCGTAGCTGAGATATCAAGCTAAACGTCGAAGTCCACACGGAACTACTAGCGAGACTGACGTCTCTCTGCAAAACATAAAATAAGCAAACGTGAGTACAAATGTACCCAGCAAGACTTACATCAGAACTATCTACATATGCATCGGTATCAACAAAGGGGGTGGTGGAGTTTAACTGCAGCAAGCCAGCTTTGACTCGGTGGCTATCCTAACTACGACTGCAAGTAAAACTCTTTTGAGGTGGCGCATACGAGTCCACATATTCACCATATCAATACACCACTATGGATTCGCTCCCGTCTCCCTACGAGGATGCCATCCATAGCACTCACGCTTATCTTGCACATTTTAGAGTATCCACTTTCGCTTGTCTATGAACTGTTATAGGCAACCCAGAAGTCCTTTACCGCGGACACGGCTATTTGAATAGATGATGTTAACCCTGCAGGGGTGTACTCCGTCACACACGCTCTCACCACTTACCGCCGTTTACACGACATGTACTCGGCAACCTTCAAGCGGAAGCCCAGCGAGGGTGTCGGCCACAGCCTACCTAAACACTCAAGTCTCTAGTCCACGTTTATCGCCTATTCAGGTTCCATCCGCAGGGAGTCCGGCCGAGGTTTCCACATACGGCCCCGAACGATGTGTGCAGGGTTCCCGAGACACCAAACGGGCGCCGGGTACACCATGCCACGTGCCTACCGCATCACAGCCCACCCCTCGGGTCAGCGCTGCCCACGGCCTCCAGCATACTACAAACACCAGAAACTACTTGCAACTCCTGGACAGAGGACAAGGGTGATTAAGAAGCCGAGAGGGTCCATTGGTTTCGGGACCAATGCGTGGTAGTAACTGTATCATGGATCACAAACACAGAACTCAGTTCCTGAGGACGGCTTCAATGAGACAACCCACCATGTACTCCTACATGGCCTCTCACCGCTACCTTTACCAAATCGTGTTCACACACTTAGCTCACACACAGTAGGACATGTTCATCACCATTCCAATTCATCCCCGATGAATCAGACCTGACACAACTCTAAGCATAGCAGGCATGACAAACAATCATGAATGAGTAGGCACATCAGGGCTCAAACAACTCCTACTCATGCTAGTGGGTTTCATCTATTTACTGTGGCAATGACAGGTCATGCAGAGGATAAAGGGGTTCAGCTACCGCAGCAAGTAACAGATGAATCGTTGTTGTCCTAATGCAGTAAAAGAGAGCAGGAACGAGAGAGTGGGATTGTATCGGAATGAACAAGGGGGTTTTGGTTGCCTGATGGAGTGGTAGTAGGATACTGCCCTTCAGTCGGATAATCGTGAATATCCTCGGAGGCAGAACCTACCACGAAGAATACATCGAAGCACAATCAACACCAAGCAAGTGCAACAATATGATGCATGCATGAGACATGGCAAAATGAATGTATTGGGCTAATGCAACTAAGACCAGATGGGTTTGGACCATTTTGAATCAAAGATTCAAATTCCAAGCTCATAAGTGGCTCTTATTAGTGCTTTATCTAGTTCTGTACTAAACAGAAGGTTAATGTGCTTAAACATGCATGAAACCAGTACAGATGGAAAGATTGGATTTTTCTGATCATTTTTCATATATAAATCTTTTCATTCTGAGCAATAGATTATTTTCTATGATTTTTTGAAGTTTGTGGTATTTTCTGGAATTTCCTGTATAAAAATAATTCCAGTAATTAAATTAATGCGTCAGCATTGCGTCAGGGTGACGTCAGCTGGTCAGCGGGGTCGTCCAGGTCAAACCTAACGTGTGGGGTCCACACGTCAGTGTCACTGTTAGTTAACTAACTAATTTAGAATTAATTAAAAGTTAATCCAGGTTAATTAGCAGGCGGGCACCACTTGTCATTGACTCAGGGGAGGGGGTCAGCCTGGGTCAAACGGGGTCAACTCGCCGGCGTTTAGCCGCCGGCGAGGCCAGACGCGGCGGCGAGCCACGGATTTGCCCTACGGGGCGCCGTTTGGCGCGCGGAGCACAGCTACGGGATGCGGACGCTCGTCCGCATCCAACCGTGGGGGTGGCGCGGCCGGGCAGTGGCCGGAGTGGCGCCGGCGACGAGCTCGGCGGTGGCGCATTCGGACGTCCGCGGAGCGGCGTCTACGGCGTACCGGGGAGGAAACGGACAGCGGGGTTAGATGGAGAGGCTCACCGTGAGTGCAGCGGTGGCCTCGTCGAGCTCGGGGAGGGGCTGGTGACGACGGAAGGTCACCGGCGATCTCGGCGACCGAGAGGTTGAAGATGACGTCGTGACGATGGAGCAGGGCTTCCGGCGAGGTGTGAGTCGACGGAGGGAACGTGGGCAGCGTGGCGATGCTCGTGGACACGTCGGGGAGGCGAGGGGAGCACGGTGGGCGCGACTACATTGGCGGGACGGCGACGGCTGCTTCGGCCATGGCGAGGAGAGGGCGAGAGAGAGAAGCAGGGGGGAATGAGGTGTCGGGGCGGTCGAGCGGGCGACGTGGGCGTCGTCCAGATCCTCCAGAGGCGCGGGCGGCAAGCAGGAGGTGGCCGGCGCGTGCACGCGCGGGTCGGGCACACGCCCTCCTGCCTACTGGCAGGAGGTTGAAGACGGTGGCGGCTGCGGTGGGCTGGCTCTGGTGGGCTGGGCCAGCCAGGTGGCTACAGTAGCAGGCCACAGTTGGGTGCAGGTAAGTCCTCACTTTTTTTTCTCTTTTAATTCTTGTTTTCTATTTTGTTATTTTGTTCTCAGCTTTATTAAAAATGCCGGGGCATTTCCAAAAATCATGAAACTAATCATGGCAACTGTTTAGAATATATCCAACAGTAAACATTTTAGTTTATGATTATTTGAGCATTTAAAATATTTAATAGCATTTAAATGCCCAAATGCAAATACTATATGATTTAATTCAGAGCCCAAATATGTCATGGAAAAATGTGCAGCACCTCTGGTTATTGTTTCCAGCATTTTCCAGAAATGATGAACATTTTTAAAAGCCATTTGGAAACACCGAGAATATTTTAGTTGAACCTAGTGAATTCCTTTGATGCTAGGGTTTAGGCAATTCCCATTTCAATTTTCTGCAAAATTCAAACATGATGCACACATGAAGCTAGCCTAGTGCAATACGAGAAGCTAGGGATGTGACAGTGATGTTTCGATTTATGAAGCGCGTGCATGATGACATAAGCCAAACCTTCTAAAAATTTTACTAGGGCATGGTGAGGTCATACCATGGCACCATGCAAGGCGTCAGTTTTTTAAGCATTTATTTCATTTTTTCTATAGTTGAAAACCCAACAAACAGACATTTGTGGTTGACTATTGCCACACATTTCAAGAAATATCTGTCCATTCCTTGTAAAAGGCATGAGAATTTACTAAATGGCACGAGCATAGTTTTCTAGGCCGTTCTTGTGAACCCTTTAATGCATCGATTGTTTGAACTTGAATTATGCGCATTAATGCCTAGGAAATGCACATAATCCCCTAAATATGGCAAATGAACCCGGAAAAGTGCCAAATTTGAACACGGTGATTTGGAGCTTGTATGCTCATCATAGAAAAAAAACTCGTGGACAAAGGACAAAGGAAATTTGGACCCCCCTTCAATCTTGGTGATTTCCCCCTCGAAACCATGAAACTTCCTCGGATGATGGTTCGTTTTATGAAAGGCACACATCACGACATAAGGAACAACATTCTCCAATTTTTACCAGGGCATGGTGAGGCCATACCATGGAACCACACAAGGCGTCATGTTTTCCAACCATGTGTTTCATTTTTTGTATAGCATGAGCATGGTTTTCCAGACCGTTCTTGTGCACCTTTTCATGCACCGATTGTTCGAATTTGAATTATGTGCATAATTAATGCCTAGAAAATGCACACAATCCCCTAAATATGGTAAATGAGTTCGGAAAAATGTCAAATTTGAACACGTTTCATTTGAGGCGGTATGTTGATCGTTGGAAAAAAATTGAATGACAAACTAGGACGGAAATTTGGATCCCCCTTCAATCTTGGTGATTTCCCTCTCGAAACCATTGAACTTCCTCGGTGATGGTTCGATTTATGAAGGGCGTGCATGTCGACATAAATCAAACCGTCTCAGCTTTTAACCAGGGCACGGTGTGGCCATACCATGGCACCATTCCAACCTTCATGTTTTTCAAGCACATATTTCATTGTTCTATAGTTGATAACCCAGTAAATGACGCATCTGTGATTGACTATTGCCACGCATTCCATTGAAATCTCTGCCCATTCCTTGTAAAAGGCTTGAGAAATTACTAAATCCTACGAGTATGGTTTTCCCAGACCATTCTTGTGCACCCTTTCATGCACCAATTGTTTGAATTTGAATTACATGCATTAATGCCTACAAAATGCACATAATCCCCTAAATATTGTAAATGAACCCGAAAAAGTGTCAAATTTGAACACAGTGATTAGCAGGGTTTATGTTCATCGTAGAAAAAAAACTCATGGATGAAGGACAAAGGAAATTTGGATTCCCATTCAATCTCGGTGATTTACTATCGCACACGATTCGTCTCCGTCGCCTCTGCGAATCGTGTGTGTTCACTCACACATGCAAAAGGAAAAGAATACCCTCGCCCACTTCATCCCCACTTACTCGCCGCGAACTCCTCCGCAACTCTGCACCCTAAGCTCGACAGCTGTTGGCGGCGGGCCTAGGACGCGCTCCAAACGGCACCGGATTCCGCCTCCATCGCTTTCAGCTGCCTATCTACACCAACATTCTAGACTCTGGTCGACTGGGGTTTTCTGCGGGATTGGGCCAGGGATTTTTCTCATGGATAAGGTAATCAACTTAATTAGCAAAATATTCACTCATCTCTTATCGCAGTTCGTCCATTGTTGTTAATCAGCCGGCGGAAATCGCCGTGGAATCATTTTTGTTCTAGCTGATTTGTGGGTGTTAATTCATGTGTGCACAGTGCAAGCACAAATCGGGCAACTGTGGTCGTGGTCAGTGGGAAACGAAGTTCTATCTCACAATTCCGGATGACTTCAGGGAGCGCTCGGTATGTTCAATCTCAACCTACCACGGTCGGCATGGCCTAAATTTGTGAACATATACCGTCTGTTGCTACATTATCTATATATTTGCATGAAATCTTTGTTACATTATCTATTTTTAATTCTATATTTTTGTACTTTGCTTGCATCTATATATGGATATGTTCTATCAGTTACTCCCATATTTGCATCTTGCTCGGTTATTTCAATATATCTAATTTACGATCTTAATTTTCATTTCAAGCAGTACATCCCTTGCTTTGCAAGAATAGGAGTAGAAGGAAATCTTGGGCTTTACTTTGCTGATGACTCCCGGGATGTCATATTGACAACGCAACATGGATTTACAATGACGGTTAGCGTAAAACATGATAAAGATGGTCACTCCTATTTTAATGCAGACCTTTGGAGAAAAATGTCTAAGTGTAATGAACTGAAAGCTGGCAATAAAATTCTAGTGCGTCCACCACAGCCTGGTCTAATTAACAGGATTGTTTACTTCCCCAACGTCATCAGCCGATCAAAGTCTGATCGAGGTTAGTGTCCTTTCAACTTTCTCCATGCTATCATATTACTATTTAAGCAACCAATTGATCACTATTTAAGCAACCAATTGTGATATCATATTCTGACTCCGTTCCTAGGCAGTAACAAATTCTGTTTACCAATTTATGCGCACTATATATTCTTCTGCCATGTTCTGAATAAATAATACCTTTCCACCTTTTAAGCAGGATATGTTGGATGCATAGTGAACGATCTGTATGTTACTAAGTGTACCAAATTTCACTGGAAGGACTTGAAACATGTCATAAACTTTGTTGATAATCTAACAGAGATAGCACAACGTATGAACGCTGGATTTTGGATGGGATTAATTAGACCTATGGTGCACACACTGAATAAGACCAATTGTGTGCACAAAGCGCTGGTAAAAAGTCTTATTTTAATGTTGATGCTCATAAACTATTTATATCTTCAATGATATGTTACAATTGTTTTTTATTCTACATGTCAACAGAAATTGCCCCCTGTAGCCGTTCCTAGATCGATTTCCCGGCGTGGTCGAATTACACTTGTGCCTGCTACTAATGCCAAAGTGATTGCAAGGTATTGCATTTCCCGCAAAAACGGAACCATTCAAATTAACAAGTTCTCGCTTCTCGTGGCAATGCATCCGTATTGGAAAATTGGAGACACTGTTCTACTCCTGCTCTACCAAGGCACAGGAGGGCTCTTCCTTTTCATTGACGAGATGCCGAGTCGCCGTGATCAAGCTACTTCCAGTGGATAGTTGTGGTTGTTGGCCCTCAGCCTCTTAAAATGTGCTAGCTGTTACTATATATGTTAAGTATGTAGATATGGACCATATGGTTGTTGGCCCTTAGCCTCTTAAAATGTGATAGTTGTTACTATGTTAAGTATCTAGATATGGACCATATGGTTATCAAAACCGTGTTATGAAGATCCTCCTTTTGTCGAATAGTGTAACCACTATATATGTGTTACTCAAATGCTGTTACCCAAGTTCATAAATTTTCATGGAAAGTATTAGTATCATACACAACTCATTGAGTTTAAGCGTGTGCCCGATGTCCAGAAGGCATTTGCATATTAACTATCCATATTGCAAATTCACACACATGTTCACATAAGGAAACGTATGTGTAACATACTAATCATCGCACACGAGTACTCGTGGACGCATCGTGTGCGATACTTCTAGCCACCGCAAGCAACTAGTTTGCATTTTTCAAAGTTTTTTGTACTCACAGAATCACACACGAAGTAACTGTATTGACCGTCTGTGTTGTAATTTCTCATCGCAAACAGTTCATCCGAGTCAGCTGTTTGCCACGTATCACACAATCTTGTTTACACTACTCGTTTGTGTTCTTTTGGCTCATCGCAAATAGTTCATCCATGTGAACTGTATGCTGCATATCACACACATCTTGTTAAGTTGAACCATTTCTGTTGTGTTCCCTAATCGAAAACAGTTCGTCCGAGTTAACGGTATGCCGTATATCACACACACATTGATATGGCTGCCCGTTTCTGTTGTCTACCTCATCGCAAACAGTTTGAATGAATTAACCGTGTGTCCTGCATCGCACACACATTGTTATGGCTGCCCGTTTCTGTTGTTCTGCCTCATCGCAGACAGTTTGAATGGATTAACCGTATGCCCTGCATCGCACACACAACTAAAATCTTAACTGTGTTTGATGCAGCCATCATCGCAAACGTTTCACACCTTTTTTGACGGTTTTTTTACACCACCGTTTGCGATTATTGCATCGCACACAGTTTCGGCAAAGGGTCTCTGATCGTAGTGTCGTGTTAGCAGTCTCCTGCAGTAGTGCCACATGCAAAGCGGTGGTGGTTGTCCTCTCGCACCCACTTAAGCGGTTATCAGCGATATCGATGCTTTCCATCTGTGGGCCCACTTGGTCCATAACTTCTTTTTGCCTTAGAACAAGAGAGGTTAATTTGACTTAGGATGGGATTATTATTTTTGCTCTGGGATGACATGCATGATACACTTTGAGCACACACACACATGCATGTGTACGTATGAATCCCTCCCATCGAGTCGAAGTGGCTAGTACAACGACACCATCATGAACCGATCTCGCTCTGTGTGGGGAGCTAGTGTACGATTTTTGACACACGTGCCAGATCAACGTTGTGTATTCAAACATGCATGCACGCATCACGTCCATACATATGCATGTCATGGTTTCCTTCGAACGATACACTCCCTCGTGTGGTTATCGGCGACAAGCCTATATATTCGTGGGCCCGCGTGGACATCCATGATCACCTTGACCAACAACAAGATAGGTTACTATGGAGGATTCTTCATTTGGTTCGTGTTATCGTAGTATAGGTCATGGTGAGATTCAGACCTAATTAAGTCTGAGCGCATATACTATGCACACATGCATGCATATATGAATCCCCGTCGTTGGCTTGAAGTGTGGTGTAACATACATATGCATCGTCAACCTGAACCTCACTCAGTGTGGGGATTTCTAGTTGGAAATCACGGTGCCACATCAAAGTTGTTCATTGTTACTCAAAAGCACACCTCTCCATACATATGTTTGGGCCACACGCATGCAGTGATTGTCTTCAGGGACTAGCTACTTGCATGATTATTGGTGAGCTAGCCCATCTCCGGGGTCGCATGGACGGCCATCACTTTGACAAACAACAAGAGAGAGGTTGTACGACCAAGGTGGTTATTCTTGGTCCGTTTTACGATCCATCTTGCTGAGATATATGCCTCTCTGGCCTGCCGACTAAAAGTATGTGTGTGCGTGGGGGGGGCGGTTGCTAACTTTGCTAGGTGAACCTCGGTTGGGGGGGCATGCATTCATAGCTTAATTAGGATTCCCTTCATGGCGACACGAGGGGGTGGGGGCTGTTAGCTACTTCGCACTTTGCTAGGTGAACCTCGATTGGGGGGGGGGGAGGGGGGCATGCTCATAGCTTAGGATTCCCTTCGTGCCGACACCAGGGGGGGCTGCTAGCTACTTCGCACTTTGCTAGGTGAACCTCGGTTGGGGGCGGCATGTGCATTCATAGCTTAGGTTTCCCTTCGTGCCGACATGAGGGAGGGGTGGCTGCTAGCTACTTCGCACTTTGCTAGGATGAACCTCGGTTGGGGGGGAGGGCATGCATTCATAGCTTAGGATTCCCTTCGTGCCGACACGAGGGAGGGGGTCTGCTAGCTACTTCGCACTTTTCTAAGTGAACCTCGGTTGGGGGGCATGTGCATTCATAGCTTAGGATTCCCTTCGTGCCGACACGAGGGAGGGGTGGCTGCTAGCTACTTCGCACTTTGCTAGGGTGAACCTCGGTTGGGGGGGGAGGGCATTGTAAGTGTATCTAGTGCCCCTTAGTGATTTTGGTGTATTGAAGACTTATAGGTTAAGGGACTAATGCGTTTATGAGTGTACACAGGTCTATAAGTCAATGAGGAGTTTGATATTTACAGAGAAAGTCGACCCCTAAAAATGAAGTTCTTTGACTGAAGACTTTGGATTTCTGAAGACTTTCTGCAGACTTCGAAAGTGAAGAAATTGGTGTGACCTTGAAGACTTGCCATTCGTTTGAGGAACATGAAGCGTGAAGACTTTTTTTTTTGTAGTTTCATTTTCTCTTTCTTGAGTCATAGGAACCACCATACTGTTAAAGGGGGTTGAGGAAATACTAAGGAAAAGTTTCCATGCGATGCCCAACTCAAAATCCTACACCTACCAATCCCTTCGAGTGAAGCCATTGGAAATCTCATACAGTTCAGTCATATTCTTCAGTGACAGAGATGAAGTTCTTCTGGTCTCTGAGGAATTTGTTCTGACTGAGGAGTTAGGAATTCGCCAGTGCGGATTGCCTACACAGTGAGGAACATGATAGCCCTGAGGAATTTGATACTCAAATTTCCGATCGTTGCTGTGCTATGCGCCAGCTGTCCAAAAATATCTACCCACCTAACGGTCATATCATTGAAGGGCATTTATGTCTTATCATGCCGGGCTGCTCCCTAGGCTATAAATAGCCGCCCCTACAACCACTAGCTGGTTGGCTACTCCGAGAGAAACTGACACTTGTCAACTGAGAGCATCCCATCCTCCGAGGAATTTGAGCGAAAATCATCAAGTGAGGAAAACCCAAACCCAAACACCTACAAACCCCAAGTGATTGAGCATCACTGAAGAGATTGATCCTGCGTGGATCCGACGCTTGTTACCTTTGAAGACGGTGCTTCTTCCAGACGGTTAGGCGTCATGGTCTAGAGCATCCAAGAGGAAATTGTGGATCGCCGAGTGACCGAGTTTGTGAAGGTTTGGAAGTCACCTGAAGACTTACCACGAGTGATTGGGCGAGGTCTGAGTGACCTTAGCTCAAGAAGAATACAGTGAGGACTGTGTGTCCGGGACTGTGTGTCCTCAGGTTTAAATACCTAGCCGCTCCAACCAGACGTACAACTGAGACAGCAGTTGGAACTGGTCTACCAAATCATTGTCTTCACCAAGCCTACTGGTTCTATTTCCTCAACTCTTTCATTTCCTCATTACTGTGTTGTATGCTTATTCATATCTATGTTTGAAGACTTTGACTGAAGACTTTCTCAATTTCCTCAGTTCAATTTCTTCAGTCTGTTTGTCTTCATCCTGTGTTATCCTGTGTTTACGCTTTCTGTACTCTGTGCTTGTCTTCATTTCATCGTGATGACTATGCTTGTGTTTTGCTATGCATACTTTTGAGTACTTATTCCGCTGCAAGTAGTTCTTCGCTAAGGAATTTCCTCACCCACAAATTCCTCAGTGAAGAATTCATAAAAATCGCCTATTCACCCCCCCTCTAGTCGACATAACGCACTTTCAATTGGTATCAGAGCAAGGTACTCCCTTGTTCTGTGTGATTTTGGTTTAACCGCCTGGAGTTTTAGCTATGTCGACTGCAGGTATGATCAAGGTCTCTGCTGGGTGTCCTACCCTTGATGGGACGGACTACCCCTACTGCAAGAATAAGATGCGAATGCATCTTGAGGCAATTGATAACGATCTCTGGTATGTTGTGGAAAATGGTGTTCCCTCCGTCTCACCCTCACTGAACGCTACTGATGTGAAGAGATTCAAGCAACTCGATTCTCAAGCGAAGAATGTCATATGTGGCCATCTGAGCAAAGGACAGTATGGAAGAGCGAGTGCTTTGGAAACTGCTAAGCTTATCTGGGATAGGGTGTCCAAAGTGAATGAAGGAGTCTCAACTCAGCGTGACTCTCGAGTTGATGTTCTTCGCAATCTCTTCAACCGCTTCAAAAGACTCAACAATGAAAATGTTCAACAAACCTTCGATCGCCTCACTGACATCTCAAATGAGCTTCAAGCACTTGGTGCCACTGACATCACCGACCATGAGGTGGTGAAGAAATTTTTGAGATCGCTTGATTCTTCATTTGATACTCTGGCATTGATGATATAAGAACGTGCTGATTACAAGTCACTTGATCCCGCTGATATCCTCGAAAGGCTAAACACTCATGAGTTCCAGCTTGCTGAAAAGAGAGATCTATATGGTTCGAGCTATGGCAAATCACGTGCACTAAAGGCCAAGATAGTTTCTGAGTCTGAGGATGAAGACTCTGACAGTAGCCTTGGTGACCCTGAAGAACTGAGCCATGATTTAGCAATGCTCGTGAAGAAATTCCAGAAGTTCTCAAGACGTGGTCGCTTTGGAAGACCCTCAAGGACCAATGATTCCTCATCCAGTGACTACAAGAAGAGGCTTTGTCACAAATGCAAGAAACCAGGACACTACATTCAAGATTGTCCTCAGTGGGAAAAGGAATCAAAGAAGAAGAAATACAAGGATTACAGTTCTGATGATGCGAAGAAAAAGAATAAATCCTAAAAATCTTCATCATCAAAATCCTCAAAGTCTTCATCTCACAAGAAGAGCAGCTCCAAGAAGGCTCGGGCATTCATTGGCAAGGAAATGGACTCTGCGGCTGAATCTGAAGAAAATGAGGAAGAGGAGGCATCTGAGGATTCCGAATCCGGCGTGGCAAGCCTGGCCCTCGCTACTGCATTCGTCAGCAAGTCTATCTTCAACACTGAAGAAAATGACCTCACCAACAAGGCTGATGAAGGCAATGATGACTATGCTCCCACCTATTGCTTCATGGCAAAGGGTGCCAAGGTACTCAAATATACCTCCTCTGAATCAAGTGAGAATGAATCTGATGAAAACCTTAAGCCCAACTATTCTAAACTTGCTAAGATTGCTGTGAAACAAAAAAGGGCCCTTGAAAAGGTTCAAAACATGCTAGACAAAAGTGATGATATGCTGGGTGATGAAATGGATCGCACTAAAACCTTGACTGAAAATCTTCAGAGACTTCAAACTAGGTTTGACAACCTTCAAGGTCATCATAACACTCTCTTGTCTGATCATGAGAAGCTTTCTTATGAATTTATTCAAAGAAAGCAAGATCTTGAAAAGATAAAAGTGAGTTATGAAGATCTTCAGAAGGAGCGCAATTCATTACTTGCTCAACAAATCAGCGCTGCTCAGGAAGAATTTGTTCCTCCATGTTTGAAATGCATTGAACGTGAATCTGCTAATTCTTCACCTGAATGTTCAAATGCTTCTAATGCTACAAATTCTTCAACTGTCTCTGCTATCACTAATTCCTCATCTGAGGACATTACTAGTATCACTGACGATGCAGGGCTAAAGGAATTGTACATGACAGGCATGTACAAAAGCCTCAAAGGGCATCAGACTCTTTGTGATGTGCTTAAAAAGCAGATCCTCAACAGGAACCCTAGGAAAGAGGGTATTGCCTTTGAGAGGAAACTCAATGCTGATGGTACATATTGGAAGCTTGAGCAGTACCCCAAAACCTCATGGGTTGCTGCAAAGGGACCTCCAGTTGATCCATCTAATTTATCTGGTTTTACATGTGAATCTTCTCATTCTTCTGATGAGTCATTTGACTCCAACTATAAACTGTTCAAAAATCAGAATGGTGAAGTATTTGCTAGATATGTTGGCAGTAACTACAGGAACGGTTCTCCTATGAAGAAAATCTGGGTTCCCAAAAAGTGCCTTGAAAGTCTTCAGGTGAATGTCCTCATGACACCACCTGTGAAGAATAGGAACCCCAGATCAAATTCTTCACATGGACCAAATTCTTCATATGGATCCAAGTCCTCATATGGACCAAATTCCTCAGATGGATAAAATTCCTCAAAAGGATCAAAGTCCTCATATGAACATCATCGTGCTAACAACTCTGTTCCGCAGGGAAGAGCCAAGGGCTATGAATATGAGCATTATTCTTCTAATCATTATGTTCATAAGTCCTCGAAGAATTTCTCTGCTTATTCATATGCTTACCCTAACTCCTCTTTTGTGAAACGAAATAGATTGGCTTCTATGCCACCTTTCTCGTATGGAGCTTGCAGAGTGATGAACTCTTTGCCACCCCTTCAGATGTGGGTGGTGAAGAAAAAGAACTAATCTCTTCTACAGGGTCAGGTCTCCAGACGCGCTTGAACGTCTGAAGAATTTGCTGGAGACCTGAAGAGTGTCTGAAAGGACGCAGGCTAATCATGAAGAAATGAAATTTTATTTCTCACGTCCTCATACTGTTTTAACTGTTGCATTGCTTGATGAAATTCGTCTCATGAATTGTGATGTCATATTCTTCACTCATGAAGTATATGAAGTTCGTAAGCTGCACTAATTCATCCACAGGATGATCAACCCAAAGCCACTGAGTGGGTCCTCGATAGTGGATGTACAAATCACATGACTGGTGACAAGAATCTATTGATGGATACTCCCTTATCACCATCGCATCTGAAGCATATCATCTTCGCTGACAAAGGCAAAAGTCAGGTATTGGGTCTAGGTAAGGTTGCGATCACAAAGGATCGACACATGGACAAAGTCATGCTTGTCGAGTCCTTAGGATACAATCTTATGTCTGTCTTAATGCTTCGTGATCTTGATATGGTAGTTGTCTTTGGCAAATATCGTTGTGTTGTGGTTATGGAAGCTAACAATTCCAAAGTCTTCGAAGGCTTTGGGAGAGGAGACTTGTATATTGTTGATTTCTCTACAGGACCGCAACCAGCCGTGTGCCTACTTGAAAAAGCTTCAGAAGGGTGGCTATGGCATCGACGACTTGGTCATGCAGGCATGAGGAATTTGCACACGCTTACGAAGAAGAAGCATGTAATTGGCGTTGAGAATGTCAAATTCCTCAAGGATCACCTGTGTGGAGCTTCTGAAGCTGGAAAGATGACCAAGGCTGAGCATCCAGCAAAAACTATCATGACCACTACTCGACCATTCGAATTGCTTCACATGGACCTCTTTGGTCCTAACCATTACTCAGCTGTCACAAATGACGCATCTCTCTATGGCCTTGTTATTGTTGATGATTACTCTCGTTACACATGGGTACACATTGTTACTTACAAACATGAAGTACAGGAAGTCTTCAAACGATTTTCCTCGAGGGCTTCAACCAACTTTGGTGTGAAGATCAAGCACATTATAAGTGACAATGGAACTGAGTTCAAGAATTCTGGTCTTGATGACTATCTTGATGAACTTGGTATTACTCATGAGTTATCTGCTCCTTACACTCCTCGGCAGAATGGCGTCGTGGAGCGCAAGAATAGGACTCTTGTTGGGATGGCTCGCACTATGCTTTATGAGTACAAGACGCCTCGTCACTTCTGGATTGAGGCAATTTATACTGCGTGCCACATCATCAACAGGGTATATCTTGACAAATTCTTCAAGAAGACTGCCTATGAACTCCTCACTGACAAGAAACCCAATGTGAGTTATTTCAAAGTCTTCGGTGCTAAATGTTGGATTAGAGATCCTCATCACAATGCTAACTTTGCACCGAAAGCACATGAAGGTTTTATGCTTGGTTATGGAAAGGACTCGCACACCTACAGAGTCTTCAACAACGTTCTTCACAAGGTTGTTGAATCTGTAGATGTGTGGTTCGATGAAACTAATGGCTCGCAAAGAGAGCACCTACCATCTATGATAGATGAACCAACACCTGAGGAAACTATCAAGTTCAAGGCTACTGAGGATGTCATTACTACCGAAGAATCTGCTGAAGAATTCATTCCAGAACATGAAGAACGTCGAGCTAATGCACCTGAAGAAAATGCTGAAGAAAATGCTGATCAAATTCCTCGACGACAACCAACTCATCCTCGCGTTGCAAAAGAAGTGCAAGTTGAAAAGATCATCGATGACATTGAAGCACCAGGTCCTCTCAAACGCTCAAAAGCTTCACATTTATCTAACTTTTGTGGGCACTATGCCTTTGTCTCTATCAAAGAGCCCACTAAGGTAGATGAAGCATTTCTGGAGCCTGAGTGGATTCAGGCCATGCAAGAAGAATTACATCAGTTCGAGCTCAACAACGTCTGGGAACTGCTCAATCGTCCAGATCCTCGCAAACACAATATCATTGGCACAAAGTGGATCTACCGCAACAAGCAAGATGAAAATGGCCTTGTGGTGAGGAATAAGGCAAGGCTAGTAGCTCAAGGCTACACACAGGTTGAAGGAATTGATTTCGATGAAAATTTTGCACCTGTTGCTAGACTTGAAGCTATTCGCATATTACTTGCTTATGCTAACCATCATGATATCACTTTATATCAAATGGATGTGAAAAGTGCATTCCTCAATGGTAAGCTTGAGGAAGAAGTATATGTTGCTCAACCCCCAGGTTTTGAAGATCCTAAGCATCATGACAAAGTCTTCAGACTAAATAAGGCCCTCTATGGCCTCAAGCAGGCCCCTCGGGCGTGGTATGATACTTTGAAGGAATTCCTCATGAAGAAAGGCTTCAAACCCGGTTCACTCGACCCTACTCTTTTCACTAAATCATATGATGATGAATTGTTTGTGTGCCAAATATATGTTGATGATATCATCTTTGGCTGTGCTGACCAACGTTATAGTGATGAATTTGCCTATATGATGAGTGCAGAATATCAAATGTCTATGATGGGAGAGTTGAAATTCTTGTTAGGTCTTCAAATTCGTCAACAACGCAATGGCATATTCATATCTCAGGAGAAATACCTCAAGGATGTACTGAGGAAATTCGGCATGCAAGATTGCAAAGGCGTCAAAATTCCTATGCCCACAAATGGCCATCTGTGCACTGATGAAAATGGTATTGACTTCGATCAAAAGGTATACCGCTCCATGATTGGTTCTTTATTGTATTTATGTGCATCTAGGCCAGATATTATGCTTAGTGTTTGCATGTGTGCCCGATTTCAAGCTACACCGAAGGAATCACACCATAAGGCTGTGAAGCATATTCTTCGATATCAAGCTCACACACCAACACTAGGATTATGGTACCCCAAGGGCTCAGTTTTTGATCTCATTAGATATTCTGACTCTGACTATGCTGGTGATCGTGTGGATCGCAAGTCAACATCTGGTACCTGTCATTTCCTCGGACGATCTTTGGTCTGTTGGTCCTCGAAGAAACAGAACTGCGTATCACTGTCTACTGCTGAAGCTGAGTACATTGTTGCTGGCTCTTGCTGTGCTCAATTGCTGTGGATGAAGCAAACTCTCAAGGACTACGGCGTCTACGTGAAGAATGTGCCTCTCTTCTGTGACAATGAGAGTGCCATCAAGATTTCTCACAACCCAGTTCAGCACTCGAAGACAAAGCACATTCAGATCCGTCATCATTTTCTTCGCGATCATGTGTTGAAGGGCGACATTTCTATTGAGCATGTGAAGACTGAAGAACATCTAGCCGATATCTTCACAAAGCCCTTGGATGAGAAGAGATTTAGCAAGTTGCGGTGTGAGCTAAATATCCTAGAATCTTCGAATGTTCTTTGAAAAGGACACTCATCCTAAACTTATGCAAAATTGATGACTTAGATGTGCAACACATGAAGAAACGTTTTTCTTCAATCAATGAAGAATAACACTCTAACGGTGAAGAAATTAATGAAGAATTTGATTCTCAGAACCCTACGACAATTGTACGCGGTGTCTGAAATCATCATTCTTATACCGTGGGTCACGCCAGCACAAAAGTTGAAAATCTTCAATTTGAGTTTTTCCTTAGTTTTTGAAATTCCTCAGTTGTTCATATTCTTCAACTTTGCATTGTCTTCACCTTCTCCGTCGTTTTTCTTCATTGGCTATATATATATATAGGACGACTGTTTGGGACACCTAGGTGCCCAGGCTCCTAACCTCGTAACCATTGGATCTTCGATTGATAAATGCAAATTCCAACAGATATGGATATTAGGCACCTTCCATATATGCTTATGGACGTAATTGGTAAGTGCCAATAAATGTATGATTTAGGTGCATTAATATCACACGCTGCGATAAATGGAATTGATTCTCTTCATTTATTTCCTTGTACAAAGAATTGAACTCGTTTGAAGGTATATACATACAACCGTACTACTTTTTGTGGATATGATATGTATGCACGTACTAATTTCTTGGGTATGTGTCTTTTTTGCGGGTACTTGAGAATTTGGAACGATGGTCTATACTCAAATAATTCCGGATGTGCCACAGTCGAGTATATTTATTTTGGGTATATATCTTACGTGTATATCATACTTTAATTATCATCCTGGGGTATATCTTATTTATTTTAGGTATATTATATTTATATGTGTATACCATCTTGGGGTATATCATATTCATGGTGTATTATATTTATTTTGGGTATATAAATTTTGAAAATGATACCTAGGACAAATTTGGATTACATATATTCCAAATATGATATTGCGGGTATAACATTTCTTTGGTACATCGTATTTATTATCATCTTGGGGGTATTATATTTAATTTGAGTATATAAATTACGAGTATGATGCCTAGGACAAATTCTTACGACGTACATGTCAAATTTATTTTGAGGTATCTGCATACTCATAATATTTCTGGGTATATACATTGTGTCTCGTTAGTAGGTATTTGATACCTCGGGCATGTGTCAATGATTTGGAGTACGTACACCATTTAGGTATATACATAGCAGATCTACATACATTCTCATGATATGTCGAGGTATCTACATACTCATGATATTTCAAGGTATATTCATTACGTCATGTTAATAGGTATTTGAATATGCCGAGGTATATCCATAATTTTTTTTGGTATATTACCTCCGGTATGTGTATATTCTTATTACATATAATACCGTGGGTATATGTATAATTTTCATGAAGTATAATACTTCTGGTATGTCCATATTTTCATTAGATATAATAGCATGCGTATGTGTATATTAGCCTGCGTATGTTCATATTTTCATTAGACATAATATTTGGAAATGAATTATTGTTAGGAAATCAACCTAATTATTTTTTGGAAAGCAATCATTGACCGTGAAGGATAGTACTGCATGCAAATGAAAATGGAAAGCTATTATTTCATGAATTATACGCCATGCACTAATAAAAATCACCTGTCATAATGGGCCTAGGTGCCCAAGCACCTAGGTGCCCCAAACAATTTACCTATATATATATATATATATATATATATATATATATATATATATGAGTTTATGTCCTCTACAACATTCACTTATGGCTAATTCTTCAAGTTGGTGTTTCTGCTAAGTGAATGTGATCGGACCCTTCCCCCTCTATGCTATACTCAACCCAATCTATTCACAAATTCTTCATGTGCGTTCTATTTGAAACTCGTTCAAAATCTTCAATGTGTCCTTGTCAGCTGAAGAATTTGCGAACGGAACTTTTAACTTATCTTATCCAAAAAATTTGGCTTTGCCGCTCAAACCGTTCCGCATCCCACGATATACTTATCTATTCACCCACGATCTAACACGATCTCCACTTCTCAGTACGTGGGTGACACATGTCAAGCGAATGAGAAGGGTCAGGGGCACATTCGTCCAATTTCTTCAGGCGAACAGTTTTTCACCGTGGCTATAAATACCCCCTCTCCCCTTCCTCACTTCTTTTACAACGCTCGACCTCTCTCCAGCTCAAGCTTCTCAAACCCTAGCGCTGCCGCTATTTCATCGTCGCCGGTGAGGAAGAGCTTCACTGCCTCAACCTCGTCGCCGCCGTACTCGCGCCGGCCGCGGAAATCTTCACTCCGCCGCCGCCGTAGCCATCTTCCTCCGCCAAGTTAGGGCGTGGAAGATCTGCACAGACGAACTTCACTTCTCCACCGCACAGTTCGTCGTGTTCTTTGTTAAGGGTAATTAAAAGTAACTTTTACTGCCCCTTTTAATTCAAATGATTCCTACAAAATCTTCAAAGGTGTTTATTCTTCAAATTTTTCACACACTAAACACCTCACATCTGATCTGTTCTTGATTCGTTTCCCTAAGCATCATTTTTCTTCAAGATTCCTCAATTGTGTGGATCTTCGATCTATACAACTCTGGAACCTAAGACAAAGAACGCTTAGTGAAATTCTTCAAGACTCAATTGGTCAAATTCCTCAAACTTGTTCTTTTTGAAAAACCTTCTAAAAACGCATATGACCTCTCCAAATTCCTCGCAGCTATACTCTGTTCACAGGTACTCATGTCCGCTGCTGAATCACTAGGTTCTCATCAACTTAACTCATTTGCAGCGTTCCTCGAAGAAAAGTTGCATACTTCTTCAGAGAGTTCAATTATTCAAATTCCTCAACTGAAGAAAATGGTTGATGGAAAGAAGCCACAGAAAGGAGGAAAGAGGCCTGAAATCAATACTGCCTTTGAAATCCCTGAGGACATTTATGCTGGGTACTGCACACCCCCTGAGGAAGATAAAAATCAGCGCAATGTGCGCATTCAGAGGATAGAAAGGAGATGGGCAAAAGAGTGGAGGGAGTACAGGTATGTGACTCCAAAATACATGAAGAAATTCGTTGTTACTCCACCATGCTAAAGACCACCATTGGCACCTGGCCAAGAGGCAGATCCCACTAGCATCAAGCGCGGTGAGGATTTTCCTGAAGAATGGGCGAAGCGCCAGGCCAAGTTGGCCAAACAGGCCAAAGATGCAGTGAAGAAATTCAACGAAGACTCTACTGCTGCTGCTGCTGCTGAGGCCTCTGTAAGGCCGAAGAAATCCATGGCAAAGAAGCCTGCGCACAAGCCAAGTGCCTCTTCTTCTAAGCCCTCACGGCCAATTTCCTAAGCTAAGCCCTCATGGCCAATTCCTCAAGCAGCTCCTGCTCCTCCAAAGTCCTCAGTTGCTCCGTCAAAATCCTCAGCACCTGTGCATCTCGCCACATGCCAAAGGACTACAGGCATCTCCATTGCCTCAGGAGCTTCAGCTAGTTCCTCCGCTGCACAAAATTCTTCAACAGGACCCTCTCTGCTGAAGACAAAGACCACTGCTAGACGAGGCTCTCGCCCAAGTCCTCACAAGAGGCAGGTCGCCTTCCAAGTACCGTCTGAAGAAGACGAAGCTGATGATGAAGAACTTGCTAAAATCATCAGAGATAGGCAAGTCAGGGCCGCTAGAGCCAAGGGCACAGATGTGCCACTGCTTTTGGATCCAAAGTTGATCCTCGGCTACATTGACCTCTAGCACAAGGACCCAAACACTCCTATGCCTGACTTCGAGCTGACTCCTGGTCAAAGTCATATACTGACTGCCTTCATCCAAGAAGAAAAATGGAAATTTGAGAAGGCCAGACAGCTCAAGAAAGCGCAGTACAGGAAGGAGAAATTCCTGAAGAACAACGTTGTCTCTATGACAACGGATGAACTTGTGAAGATCCAATCTGAAATCAAAGTCCTTAGCGATGATTTCAACACTTACTGTGCTGATTGGAAAGGAGCCAAGGTCAGGTTTGTCAAACTGACAAAGATGTTCACCTCAAATGTTGCAGCCCCATTGCAACAAGAAATTCCTCAGGCTGAAGCCTCTGCTCAGCCAACTAAAGAACATGCCAGCACCGCTGATGACAATCAGGCTGCTGAAGAAAATGTGAGTTCCAGGGCTGATGACTGCATTCCAGCCACTGAAGAAATTGCCAGGGCACCCACTAGTGGTGCGCCTGAAGAAAATGAAGAGGTCAGGGCAACTGCATCAGTTGTGCCTGAAGAAAATAAACCACATTCCTCTGCTCCTCCTGTGCCTACTCCAACTCCAATCCTTCCATCTGCATCAGATGTGGAGAAGACCAAGGCTGCAGAGCGTGTAGCAGTGAAGAAAAGGAAACCATTGACTCCTTCAGATTCTTCAGCACCGAAGAAGATGAAGAAATTAACAAGCTCATTTGCTCATCCAATTGATGATGTTCCAGTTTCCTCCATGCCATCAAAGGAAATCATCCCTTTTGATGAAGAATATGTGATCCCTAGCGGATCTGGTGAAGAAAATCCTTCTGCTGCTACATCAGAGCAGATGGATGAAGAAATTGAAGTGGATAAAATCCCTTCAACCCCCACAGTTTCCTCGCCTATGCCTCAGTTTACTGCTGAAGAGGCTGGCGTTGAAGAAATGGAAGAAGAAGATGTGGACATTGGTTGACCACACCAGTGATGAATGATGACTTTTGGGAAAGTCAGCACCCCAATTCTCCACTCTTCACTCCACTGCAGCAAATTCCTCAGTCCCCAGCAACTACAGTTCAAATGGGATCTGATGAAGCTCATGAAGACATTCCAACCGCTAGTGCTGAAGAAAATGAGAACGAAGAATTGAAGAACCATGCTGCCACTGAAGAGGAACCAGAAATTCCTCAGCCTGAAGAACCTGAGATTGCGATCCCTGAGGTCATCATGCAACTGACTGACACTCCACTGCCCAAGCCAAAGGATCCATTCTCAAGGAAGCAAAAATTCAAGGCTGATGCCTTCTTCGGCGAGCACGTATTCTTCACTGATTACAACCCTTATGACTCTGCTCGCATAAGGAAGAGGCGTTTCTGGACTGCCAGCCAGGCAAATTTTTATTCCTTAGTGATGTTCAACAAAGACAAAGTCTTCGATCATGAGCACATTCCTCACGTGGATATGGAATCTCTGCCATGCTTCGGGCCAGTCCTCAGTGTTCTCTATGACGCTAGACTGTTAAATTTCTGCACTGACATATGTGATTGGAATGAAGAGCTAATTCTTCAATTTTATGCAACTCTGCACATCACCGGCAACTCTGAAGACGTGAATTCATGGGTGCTGGACTGGATGTCTGAAAACACTCACTACAAAGCACCAGCTACTGAATTGCTTCGTGCTTTGCCTCTCAGTCCGCCCCTTGAAGGTGCTTGTTGCGTCTACAATGAACCTGAGCTTACCGATCACTATATGCAAGTGCTGATGAAGCCTTTCAAGCCAGGTTAGGCCCCAAGAACAAAATTCCTTGTGAAGGAATCGCATTCTGACGAAGACATTGAGTCCTATCAAGGGCCACAACTCGAATGAAGAAGAAGTCGTTAGCATCATGAAGAATCTGCTTTTCAATATCATTCATGGTGTTCGTCAACTTCCATGATTTCTTCATGCGGACTCTGGCCAAAGTTGCAATGTCACCATTTGAGTTGAAGCCTTATGCACCATGGATTATGAGATTCATCAGAACAAGGTCTTCACTCAACTACAAAGCTGATACACCGAACCATTGCAGCTACTTGCCCCCGATTGAAGTCCTCAAAGGGACATTTTCCTCAGCTGATGAAAAGGGCAAGGCTACGGCTGTAATTGATGAAGGCATTCGTCCATTGGATGGTCAATTTCGCAAGGCTGCATCCTACTCCACCAATGATGACTCTACCACCCATGACTCTGCCGCAAACGCACCCAAGCAAAATCCTCAAGGCACAACACCCAGGGTGATGACTGACCGTGAGCTTCTCCTCAGTCTTCACCAGAAGGTTGTTCGCAATCATAAATGGGTCAAGCGTCAGTTTGGTTCAATTCTTCACAACATGACTGCTACCCATAATGCAATGAAGAAAAACCATTACTACCTTCATGAAACCCTCAACCGCACCTGGGCTGTTCTGTCGCACATATATGGTGAAGAAGATCTGAAGAAAATGGGTCTCAAGGAAGATCTTGACTGGGCTGCACCTCCTCCGAAGAAGTACAAGAAGGTCAAGGTTCCTTCCTTGGTGGCCAGCTCCTATTCTTCATCACGTGACACTGATGAACATGAAGATTTGGACGACACTGCGGCAGGCCCTACTACAACAAACGACCCCAACAACGCTGACGCTCCTTCATCACCTTGATATTCTTCAGGGGCGTTAGTCCTCATTTTTGACCCTTTTGGTCATTTGATGACAAAGGGGGAGAAATTTGAGTTAGTCTTCAAGCGGGTCTATCTTATATGGGTGTTTTTTTTCTAAAGTTACAACTCTCATTCTTCTGATGACTTTGTTGGATCGAGTTGTAAACTTAACCTCTATGGTGGCCTGATACTTTTACTGTTTCTTCTGCATGCTTATTCCTCGTTAATGTTATTGCACGCATGCTGAATTACATCAGTCACCATATTATATCATGCATTTCAAATTCTTCATATATTATGTCAAATGCGTGTATGAATTACAAGATATAGGGGGAGATCTCCATGATTCAACTTTCAAGTGTGCATTGCTTCAAAAGCAAATTCCTCACTATGCACATCTTCAGGGGGAGTTCTTCTATATCTTGCAGTCAAATTCCTCAATATCAGTATTTACACTTCATATGTTTATCCCCGTTGAAAACTTAACCTATCTTGTCATCAATCACCAAAAAGGGGGAGATTGTAAGTGCATCTAGTGCCCCTTAGTGATTTTGGTGTACTAAAGACTTATAGGTTAAGGGACTAATGCGTTTATGAGTGTACACAGGTCTATAAGTCTATGAGGAGTTTGATATTTACAAAGAAAGTCGAACCCTAAAAATGAACTTCTTCGACTGAAGACTTTGGATTTCTGAAGACTTTCTGAAGACTTTGAAAGTGAAGAAATTGGTGTGACCTTGAAGACTTGGTATTCGTTTGAGAAACATGAAGCGTGAAGAATTTTGTTTTCGTAGTTTCATTTTCTCTTTCTTGAGTCATAGGAAACACCGTACTGTTAAAGGGGGTCGAGGAAATACTAAGGAAAAATTTCCATGTGATGCTCAACTCAAAATCCTACACCTACCAATCCCTTCGAGTGAAGCCATTGGAAATCTCATACAGTTCAGTCATATTCTTCAGTGACAGAGACGAAGTTCTTCTGGTCTCTGAGGAATTTGTTCTGACTGAGGAGTTAGGAATTCGCCAGTGCGGATTGCCTACACAGTGAGGAACCTGATAGGCCTGAGGAATTTGATACTCAAATTTCCGACCGTTGCTGTGCTATGCGCCAGCTGTCCCAAAATATCTACCCACCTAACGGTCATATCATTGAAGGGCATTTATGTTTTATCATGTCGGGCTGCTCCCTAGGCTATAAATAGCCGCCCCCTACAAACCCTAGCTGGTTGGCTGCTCCGAGAGAAACTGACACTTGTCAATTGAGAGCACCCCATCCTCCGAGGAATTTGAGTGAAAATCACAAACCCAAACACCTACAAACCCCAAGTGATTGAGCATCACTAAAGACATTAATCCTGCGTGGATCCGACGCTTGTTACCTTTGAAGACTGTGCTTCTTCCAGACGGTTAGGCGTCATGGTCTAGAGCATCCAAGAGGAAATTGTGGATCGCCGAGTAACCGAGTTTGTGAATGTTTGGAAGTCACCTGAAGACTTACCACGAGTGATTGGGCGAGGTCTGAGTGACCTTAGCTCCAGGAGAATACGGTGAGGAATGTGTGTCCTCAGGTTTAAATACCTAGCCGCTCCAACCAGACGTACAACTGAGACAGCAGTTGGAACTGGTCTACCAAATCATTGTCTTCACCAAGCCTACTGGTTCTATTTCCTCAACTCTTTCATTTCCTCATTACTGTGTTGTATGCTTGTTCATATATGTGTCTGAAGACTTTGACTGAAGAAACTGACACTTGTCAATTGAGAGCATCCCATCCTCCGAGGACTTTGAGCGAAAATCATCAAGTGAGGAAAACCCAAACCCAAACACCTACAAACCCCAAGTGATTGAGCATCACTGAAGAGATTGATCCTGCGTGGATCCGACGCTTGTTACCTTTGAAGACTGTGCTTCTTCCAGACGGTTAGGCGTCATGGTCTAGAGCATCCAAGAGGAAATTGTGGATCGCCGAGTGACCGAGTCTGTGAAGGTTCGGAAGTCACCTGAAGACTTACCACGAGTGATTGGGCGAGGTCTGTTCGACCTTAGCTCAAGGGGAATACGGTGAGGACTAAGTGTCCTGGACTGCGTGTTCAGGACTGGGTGTCCGGGACTGTGTGTCCTCGGGTTTAAATACCTAGCCGCCCTAACCAGATGTACAACTGAGACAGCAGTTGGAACTGGTCTACCAAATCATTGTCTTCACCAAGCCAACTGGTTCTATTTCCTCAACTCTTTCATTTCCTCATTAGTTGTGTTGTGCACTTGTTCATATCTGTGTTTGAAGACTTTGACTGAAGACTTTCTCAATTTCCTCAGTTCAATTTCTTCAGTCTGTTTGTCTTCATCCTGTGTTATCCTATGTTTACGCTTTCTGTACTCTGTGCTTGTCTTCATTTCATCATGATGACTATGCTTGTGTTCTGCTATGCATACTTTTGAGTACTTATTCCGCTGCAAGTAGTTCTTCGCTAAGGAATTTCCTCACCCACAAATTCCTCAGTGAAGAATTCATAAAAATTGCCTATTCACCCCCTCTAGTCGACATAACACACTTTCAGGCATGCATTCGTAGCTTAGCTAGGATTCCCTTCGTGCCGACACGAGGGAGGGGGCTGCTAGCTACTTCACACTTTGCTAGGAGAACCTCGGTTGAGGGGGGGCATGCATTCATAGCTTAGGAATCCCTTCGTGCCGACACGAGGGAGGGAGGGCTGCTAGCTCTACTTCACACTTTTCTAGGTGAACCTCGGTTGGGGGGCATGCATTCATAGCTTAGGATTCCCTTTGTGCCGACACGAGGGAGGGGGCTGCTAGCTACTTCGCACTTTGCTACGGTGAACTTCGGTTGGGGTGGGGCATGCATTCATATATAGCTTAGGATTCCCTCGTGCCGACACGAGGGAGAAGGGGGGCTGCTAGCTACTTCACACTTTGCTAGGTGAACCTCGGTTGAGGGGGAGGGGGCATGCATTCATAGCTTAGGATTCCCTTTGTGCCGACACGAGGTGGGGTGGGGGCAAGCAATACCGTGCGCTTTGCGAGAGAGGTGCCACATCAAAGTTGCATTTGGTATTTGAAAATCAAACCACCCTTTTGATACATAAATTTGGTCCACATGCAAGTGTGTTCATGTTCTGACCCTCTCCCACGTCATTTTTCGCCAAATTTATGAACATTAGACAAGTCGGATGACGCAACAGACACGGTTCACTCAAACTAACCGTGTGCCACGCCGGTGCACCTGTCACACACATCCACACAGTATATTGGGCTCCACGAGGCTCCCCCTCTCAAAAATATCTGCCCGCCTCGAGGGTTTTCCTGTTTCATAACACACGGTTGTTATCTCCGGACCGTGTGCGATGTTTCTTGTTCCAAATCCTACCTGCATCGAAAATATCTGCCCGCCTCGAGGGTTTTTCTTTTTCATAACACACGGTTGTTATCTCCGGACCGTGTGCGATGCACTATCATCAAAAATTTTAATAGCCCGGCATTTCACTCCCGTGTTTGACTCCCGCGTAGTAAAATTTTCAGTACCCGTGTCATTTCCTCAAACACCCCGCGCCCCCCTCCACACACACACACACACACACACACACCAAAACCTCCTCGGGCATGCACACACACACACACACACACCCTCCCTCGCTCGAAACCCTAGCAAAGTCCCCGCCGCCGCCGCAAGGCCTCCATTGTCGACATCTGCCGGTTTGCCCGTGCAGCTTACCCACCGATCTCCATACCCAGGCCGCCCTGAGTTTCTTAGATGATGCCTGCCAAATGCCCCTTTCCCACAGATCCCCATCCCCATCCCCATCCCCCACTCCAGAGCATCGCAGCCTAAGCCTGGCTACACTTCCCATGGAGCTCGAGGAGCGACTGGCCCAAAAGAGGTGTATAGCGGTCTCTTCGCCCGACGTCGCCGAGGAAGCTGATGACCATTACTGGTGGCAGGCACTCAAGCAGCGGGCTAGAGTATGCAGGCATGTCTCGTCCGCCGGCTACGACATGGAGTTCATCGACAGCGACGCCCTGAGGCGGGTTGTGTCATAGGTTAAGTGGCCCACCCCCAACCCCTCAGGTTCAACCGCCGCCGATCTCATCCATGGCCCCGCAGTTGATCTCCTCTGGCTTGCTGTCAACAATTTGCCACTGTACATCGCCATCAAGCCCCTTTTGTCATTTCTGAAGGACACGTTCTGCGACGCTGGCTTGGGATCCACAGCTTCCAAGTCAGACCTCATCGACGGCGACCACAAGGAGGGCACCCTCTCCGGCTCTTCCAAGGGGAATGAGCCCATCTGCTCTTCCAAGGGGAAAGCGCCCGTCTGCGACATCCGGGAGGGCACCCTATAGTCGTGCTCTTCCAAGGGGAAGGAGCCCATCTACGACAACACGGAGCGCATCCAGGGTCCGTGCTCTTCCCATGGGAACGAGCCCATCTGTGACAAGTGAGGAAACCCATGATTTGTTTATTTCAGTTGTTCACAATGTGATGCTCTATATGTGCAATTATTTACTATGCGGTACATTTCATCAATCCAGTTTTAAAAATACCGATAGGAATGCATATATTTGCTTGCTGTTATGCCTGTTATAGCTAGCATATGCCTCTTTTAAAGTTTTTTGATTGTTCGGTTGTTTGTAGTTAGCATATGTTCAGTTTCAAATGCTATCTTTGGTTGTTCGTAGTATGCCTTGTTTATTCCAGTTATTCACAACGTGATGTTCTATATATGCAAGTATGAACTATGCAGTTCAATTTCATCAGTACCTGTTTCAACAATACCACTATGAATGACTACATTTGGTTGTTGCATCTTGTAGTTAACACGCCTTTCCATTTTTATTTAACCATAACCAGTGTACTTAGACTGGCACAATACCAGTTTGAATGACCATGTTTGCTTGTTGTTAAATGTTAGGCCTGTTGCAGTTAGCACACCTTTCCACTTGTTTTGCTTTACTAGCGTGCTTAAACCTGCACACTGAAGCTATCTTTTGGATATTATTTTGTCTGCCATGTGTAATTTTGGTTGATGTTTAGCCTGTTGTGCTTAACATGCTTCTTGATGTACCTGCACAGGACAATTTTGGGAACGACTGTTGTTTTCCATCGAGGTTAGTTTCATCCCGTGACTTATATCTGCTCACTGTTCAGGATATCCGTAGCTGGTACCATATAGGCCGGCGGCTGATAAGGGACTAATCGGTGAATCGGACTTTTAACTGAATATATCTGCAACCCATTTTTCCTTAGGTTAACTAGGGCCATATATAATATATCTGAGGCTACATAGCAACATGCACTGTACTTAATGTCTAAATATGCAATCCTAGGCTACATAGCAACAAGGAAGAGTGTTACATTAATGTTCTAATGATGTCTAGATATACGTAGAAGAGCAGCAGCAACAACAGCCACAACACAACCCTGTTTGGATACTCAACTTAGCTAGAGGTTAGAGTTAGTTTCTAGCTCATTACTAACCCTGAACTAACTCCATCCAAAGAGTTGTTTGGATGGCAGGGTTAGATTGACAATAAATGCACTAGGAAAACTAGCTCCAATTAGCACCTCTTGGGTTGGATACTAGTTTTTTTGGGTGGGTTATAGATGCAACTAGCTCAAACTAGCCCTCATGTTTAGATATACTTTAGGGCTATTTGAGCCCGAACTAGCTCAAACTAACTATAACCCCTGGATACAACAGCAGATAATTTGTAAGAATGAACTAAACTCCTTCCGGCCCATAATATAAGATGTTAATTCATCTAATATGTGAGTATATTGGATGTTATAAGATACTCCCTCCGTTCCTAAATATTTGTCTTTTTAGAGATTTCAAATGGACTACCACATACGGATGTATATAGACATATTATAAAAGAGTGTTGTACTACATCATTGTGCAATTATTGTTTAGCTTCTAATATTAACTTGGTGCTTTTAGGTAGATATGTCATTGGTAAAGATCTGCGTTTCGACCCTTTCTGCGTATGGGGCAATGAGATATCGATGAACCAGCAACAAGTGAGGAAGCTGATAAAGATTGTAAGTAAAATGGGTCCAAAGATGGCAATTAAACTATTTGTTTACACTTTATCCAAGACAACAGCGAACTGCGGGATGGTAAGTAAGAACTCTACAGCCTTCTTTTTACTGCCCATAATGAGTTGTGTTAGATGACAATGTCTGAAATCTTATTCCTTTGCAGTGGTTGCCAAAGCAGTTTACTCAAGATTACCTCTCAAACTACATGATTGGTGGGCATGTAACATGTTAAAGTATATCTACCAGAACACGATGATTATCTAGATGGTTTCATGAAGACCGTGAAGGATGGGCTGTCGGCCATCACAAGGGGTTGGACTAGAGTTGTGTGTGCCTTCTGCATGGAGGAGGGCACAATATGGGCATTCCGCTTCACCTTGTTCAGCAACCAGGATATATTTCGCCTCTTTCTTTACCATCTTTAATAGTACAAGTATACAACTGTGGTTCATCATTCTTTATTTGGTTCTTATGTAATTCTTGAACATATGTACCTATGAATCGAATAATGCATTGGTTGTTTGAACCTGATGGATATGAATAAAGCTGTAGCATACATTCAAATCCAAATCCAAATCTGGTACAATTAGGAAAATCAGCAATTAAATTACGGTGAAATTATGCTCTCCAGGTTGTTATGGCACACACGGTTGGTAAAACACAAACGTTTTCGATATGCACCATAATCCGAGACGGTTCACAGAGAGGAAACGTGTGCAAGCATGCACATAGTTGCCGTTTGCAAAGCGTGTGCGATGTCAGACAATATCACAAACGGTGCGGGCAAACTAAATGTTTGTGTTAGTTGCCTTATCATAAACGATTCACAAGCATGAACTCTTTTTGATGAAGTATGCATCGTAAATATTGCACCACAGAATAGCGTGTGCGATAGTTGTCGTGTACAACGATGTTACAGCGGTCCGACGTTTCTTAATCCTGTCCGACACTCGTACGACGATAGGTAATCTTCTTAACGGTGAACCGTTTGTGATGGGCCACACATCATACACGTTCTATAATAGTGAACCGTTTGTGATGGGCCGTGCATCGTAAACGTAGCACCACAGAATACCGACTGTGATGGCAATGCGAGCAGAAACGAGTAGTCGTACTGTAGGGGCCCTATCCCCGACGGTTTCTGGGTCATGTGGGAAGGACCCCCTATCGCCCACACTCACTTGGCGACGGTTCCAAATGTCGTCGCGGAAAGGGGTAAAAAAACCGTTTGTTTAGGACCGACGCGCACCAGTGCTTGCTGGTAATGAGATTGAACTAGGTATGAAGATATCGATGATCGAATCTCGGGCAAGTAACATACCGATGGACAAATGGAATAACGTATGTTGTCATAACGGTTCGACCGATAAAGATCTTCTTAGAATATGTAGGATCCAATATGAGCATCCAGGTTCCGCTATTGGTTATTGACCGGAGAGGGGTCTCGGTCGTGTCTACATAGTTCTCGAACCCGTAGGGTCCGCACGCTTAACATTCGATGATGATTTTGTATTATATGAGTTATGTGATTTGGTGACCGAATGTTGTTCGGAGTCCCGGATGAGATCACAGACATGAAAAGGAGTCTCTAAATGGTCGAGAGGTAAATATTGATATATTGGACGATAGTATTCGGACACCAGAAGTGTTCCGGAGGGTACCGGGTACATAACGAGTCACCGGAAGGGGTTACGGGCACCCCCGGCAAAAGATATGGGCCTAATGGGCCAAGAGGGCAAACACAACAGCCAGCAGGGGCTGCTCCCCCCCATTTGGGCCGAACCAGAGGAGAAGCAAAGAGGGGAAGAGAGAAGGAAGGGGAGGGATTCAGCCTCCCCCTTCCTTCCCTCCTCCCTCCTCCTTCTTCCCCCCTACGGAACTTATGGAAGGGGGGAGGCCGAATTGGGGAGGCGCCCAAGTAGGATTCCTCCTACTTGGGGCGCCCCCTTGCTGGTCCCCTCACTCTCCCACCTATATATACATGGGGAGGGGGCACCTAGAACACACACCAATGATCGTTAGTCGCGGCGCCCCCCTCCACAATTTACAGCCCCAGTCATAGTTTTGCGGTGCGTGTGCGAAGCCCTGTGAGAATCACTTCACCATCACCGTCACCATGCCATCGTGTTGACGAAACTCATCTAGTTTCTCGACACCTTGCTGGATCAAGAAGGCGAGGGTCGTCATCACGCTGAACGTGTGCAGAACTCGAAGGTGCCGTATGTTACTTGATCAGTCGGAACGAGAAGAAGTTCGACTACATCAACCGCGTTGTCAAATGCTTCCGCTTTCGGTCTACAAGGGTACATGGACACACTCTCCCCCTCTCGTTGATATGCATCTCCTAGATAGATCTTGCGTGAGCGTAGGATTTTTTTTTAAATTGCATGCTATGTTCCCCAACAGTGGCACCAGAGCCAAGTCTATGCGTAGATGATATGCACGAGTAGAACACAAAGAGTTGTGGGTGGTGATCGTCATACTTCTTACCACCAATGTCTTATTTTGATTCGGCGGTATTGTTGGATGAAGCGGCCCGGACCAACCTTACATGACCACGTTCATGAGACCGGTTCCACCGATAGACATGCAACTAGTTTTGAATAAAGGTGGCTGGCGGGTGTCTGTTTCTCCAACTTTAGTTCAATCGAATTTGACTGCGGCTGGTCCTTGTTGAAGGTTAAAACAAAAAACTAGATAAATCACCGTTGTGGTTTTGATGCGTAGGTAAGAACGGTTCTTGCTAGAAGCCCGTAGCAGCCACGTAAAACTTGCAACAACAAAGTAGAGGACGTCTAACTTGTTTTTGCAGGGCATGTTGTGATGTGATATGGTCAAGACATGATGTGATATACGTTATTGTATGAGATGATCATGTTTTGTAAAAGTTACTGGCAATCAACTGGAGCCTTATGGTTGTCTCTTTATTGTATGAAATGCAAATGCCATGTAATTGCTTTACTTTATCACTATGCATTAGTGATAGTTGTAGAAGCAATAGTTGGCGAGACGACCATGATGCTACGATGGAGATCAAGGTGTCAAGCCACTGATGATGGAGATCACGACGATGCTTTGGAGATGGAGATCAAAAGCACAAAATGATGATGGCCATATCAAGTCACATATTTTGATTGCATGTGATGTTTATCTGCTATGCATCTTATTTTGCTTAGTACGGCGGCAGCATTATAAGATGATCCCTTACTAAAATTTCAAGGTATAAGTGTTCTCCCCGAGTATGCACCGTTGCGACAGTTTGTCGTGTTGAGACACCGCGTGATGATCGGGTGTGATAGACTCTACGTTCACATACAACGGGTGCAAAACAATTTTGCACATGCGGAATACTTGGGTTAAACCTGACGAGCCTGGCATGTACAGACATGGCCTCGGAACACTGGAAACCCAAAGGTCGAACGTGAATCATATAGTAGCAATGAACTTAGTCCTGATAGTATTTGCATCACATATCATTTAGATGACTTGAGGGATGTCTATCTAAGTGGGAGTTCTTAAGTAAGTTGATTAATTGAACTTAATTTATTATGAACTTAGTCCTAATAGTATTTCCATATCTATATTGCAGATCAATAGCTCACGATATAGCTCCTATATATTTTTGATATGTTCCTAGAGAAAAGTTGAAAGATGATAGTAGCAATGATGCGGACTGGGTCCGTGATCTGAGGATTATCCTCATTGCTGCACAGAAGAATTATGTCCTTGATGCACAAGGTGACAAACCTATTGCAGGAGTAGATGCAGACGTTATAAACGTTTGACAAGCTCGGTATGATGACTACTTGATAGTCTAGTGCACCATGCTTTACGGCTTAGAACCGGGACTTCAAAAACATTTTGAACGCCATGGAGCATGTGAGATGTTCCAAGAGTTGAAATTGGTATTTCAGACTCATGCCCATGTTGAGCGGTATGAGACCTCTGACAAGTACTTTGCCTACAAGATGGAGGAGAATAGCTCAGCCAGTGAGCATGTACTCAGAATGTCTGGGTACTACAATCGCTTGAATCAAGTGGGAGTTAATCTTCCAGATAAGATAGTGATTGACAGAGTTCTCTAGTCACTATCACCAAGCTACTAGAACTTCGTGATGAACTATAATATGCAAGGGATGACGAAAACAATTCCCAAGCTCTTCACGATGCTGAAATCGACGAAGGTATAAATCAAGAAAAAGCATCAAGTCTTGATGGTTAACAAAACCACTAGTTTCAAAAAAAGGGGGAAGGGACAGAAAGGGAACTTCAAGAACAAGAACAAACAAGTTGCCGCTCCAATGAAAAAGCCCAAAGCTAGACCCAAGCCAGAAACTGAGTGCTTCTACTATAAAGGAAATGGTCACTGGAAGCAGAACTTCCGCAAATACTTGGCGGATAAGAAGGATGGCAAAGTGAACAAAGGTATATTCGATATACATGTTATCGATGTGTATTTTACTAGTGTTCATAGTAGCCCCTGGGTATTTGATACCGGTTCAGTTGCTAAGATTAGTAACTCAAAACAGGAGTTACAAAATGCGCAGAGACTAGTTGAGGATGAGGTGACGATGTGTGTTGGAAGTGATTCCAAGGTTGATAAGATCACCATCGCATACTCCCTCTACCTTCGGGATTAGTGTTGAACCTAAATAAATGTTATTTGGTGTTTGCGTTGAGCATGAATATGATTGGATCATGTTTATTGCAATACGGTTACTCATTTAAGTCAGGGAATAATTGTTGTTCTGTTTACATGAATAAAATGTTCTATGGTCATACACCCAATGTAAATGGTTTATTGAATCTTGATCGTAGTAATACACATATTCATAATATTAATGCCAAAGATGCAAAGTTGATAATGATAGTGCAACATACTTGTGGCACTGCCGTTTTGGTCATATTGGTGTAAAGTGCATGAAGAAACTCCATGCAGATGGGCTTTTGGAATCACTTGATTATGAATCATTTGATACTTGTGAACCATGCCTCATAAGAAAGATGACTAAAACTTCGTTTTACGGAACAATGGAACGAGCTAATTACTTAATGGAAATAACACATACCAATGTATGCGGTCCGATGAGTATTGAAGCACGCGACGGATATCGTTATTTTCTGACCTTCACAGATGATTTGAGCATATCTGGGTATGTCTACTTAATGAAACACAAGTCTGAAACATTTGAAAAGTTCAAAGAATTTCAGAGTGAAGTGGAGAATCATCGTAACAAGAAAATAAAGTTTCTACGATTTGACCGCGGATGCGAATATTTGAGTTACGAGTTTGGCCTTCATTTAAAATAATGTGGAATAGTTTCACAACTCATGCCACCTGGAACACCACAGCGTAATGGTGTGTCCGAACGTCGTAACCGTACTTTATTGAATAGGGTGCATTCTATGATGTCTCTCACCGATTTACCACTATCGTTTTGGGTTATGCATTAGAGACAGCCGAGGGAGTCCTGGATTAAGGGGTCCTCGGGCGTCCGGACTATGTAACATGGGCCGGACTAATGGGCTATGAAGATACAAGACAGAAGACTTCTTCCCGTGTCCGGATGGGACTCCCCTTCGCGAGGATGGCAAGCTTGGCGTTCGGATATGTAGATTCCTTCCTTTGTAAACCGACTCTGTACAACCCTAGGCCCCTCCGGTGTCTATATAAACCGGAGGGTTTAATCCGTAGAGGCAATCACAATCATACAGGCTAGACATCTAGGGTTTAGCCATTACGATCTCGTGGTAGATCAACTCTTGTAATCCTCATATTCATCAAGATCAATCAAGTAGGAAGTAGGGTATTACCTCCATCAAGAGGGCCCGAACCTGGGTAAACATCATGTCCCCCGTCTCCTGTTACCATCGACCTTAGACGCACAGTTCGGGACCCCCTACCCGAGATCCACCGGTTTTAACACCGACATTGGTGCTTTCATTAAGAGTTCCGCTGCATCGTCATCAGGAGGTTCGATGGCTCCATCAGTCATATACAACAATGCTACCCTGGGGGAGGTTTTCCTCCCTGGCCAGATCTTTGTATTCGGCGGCTTCGCACTGCGGGACAACTCGCTTGGCCATCTAGAGCAGATCGACGACTACGCCACAGGTCACCAGATTAGTTTTGGAAATCTGGACTATGTCGCTGATATCCGAGGAGACATGATCTTCCAAGGATTCACGACCCCAACCTCCGCTCCGGCCTTAGATCCGGAGCGCATCGCCAGGTCCGAAGACGGGATTATTGAGCCCGCTGGACTATCTGCGGCCACTAAGCCCACTACGGGAGAGC